>NC_044190.1:2509536-2606462 GCF_900880675.1 Sparus aurata | reverse complement strand
ATGTACCGTCTGGATCCTCCAGAAATTTGGGCTCAAAATTAACATTGCGGCTTATGGGGAACATGGGTGCTTGTCGCTCTCGGGCTTCTAAATCCAGAACCGTAAGTCCTACAGCTGAAATGAGAACATCAGCTGAAACCCAACAAGATTTCCTACATTTATATGCCTATATTGTCTATGTCAAGTACAAGATGTGGGATCCAAATCAAGCTGAAGCAAAAAAAAATCCCGTTTTCGGAGCTGCTCCTCACTCTGGGGTGCGGCAGTTGATGATGTCACGCACTCTAGCTCACGCAATACACACCCATTATAAACTCAGAAGACGGGCTTAAAATCCTTAAAAACTAAAACTGCGACATTTCAAAACCGTACAAGATTTTTAAAACTGAATACAAGGTCAATAGTTCAAGGTTTTGTGATTCATTTAAAGTTTGAATGGTGTCTCTCGCTCAACGTATGAGTAACAAGAAGAGGTTGAAAGTCGATGAGTTTTGAAGAGGATTTGAAGCTTTTCCCATCTGCTGCAATGTTAAATTTTTTTTGGAAAAAGCTGAATAGCTGAAAAGTTGAAAAGTTGAAAAGTTGAAAAGCATAGGGTGAAAGGGTTGAAAAAGCTGAACATTTGAATGTTTGAATGGTTTGAATAGCTGAACGTATGCTGAGTTATAACAGAATGAAATTTGAAAAAATCCCCATAAGAATGAATGGGGGAAAATTTTGCATTAAAAGCTTAATATTTCCAAAAGTATAAAAGATTGAAACGAGAAAAATAGACCCGATCATGTCCTAAAAGGCTGAACATTTTGATATTTGAATGGTTTGAATCGGTCAAGATTTGTAGGAGGAGATAGGTGCCAAAAAACGTACGGAAGAAGAATAATAATAATAATAAATTCCAGAAGAACAATAGTGTGAATGCTTGCAGCATTCACACTAATAATAATAAATTCCAGAAGAACAATAGTGTGAATGCTTGCAGCATTCACACTAATAAACTTCGGAAGAACAATAGTGTGAATGCTTGCAGCATTCACACTAATAATAAAAAGAGGCGCGAGCAATAACAATAGTGGGCTGTGCTCCGCACAGCCCACTATGGACACCTATAGCTCTGCTATAGAGGTGTCCATAGTGGGCTGGCGAGCACAGCCCACTAACTAGACAATTCCCCGCCGGGAAATCGCGTGAGTGGGCTGTGCGCTTTGCCCCGTGACGACAAAGCAAACATGGCATCAGCAAGGTTTCCTCACCATCAAGCGGGAAAGGCCTTAAAGAACACACTCATCAAGTTTTGAGGTCCTAGTTTCAGGAATATGGTAATAGGAGCGAGTTAAAAAAGGCCGCAGTTTTGCAAATCCTCTTCCCGATTTACATTGGAGTGAATGGAGCAGTTGAGAGCTACTCTTGTCGGTTAGAGGCAGATAAATCCAAAACCATAAAACCTACCAATAAAGTAGACACACTGGGAGAAAGAAGACATGTGTGGCTACAGCTCTGGAAAATATCACTGTTTTTGAGTAAAGTTTGTGGCTGGGAGCGTCACTGAAGGAGAACATTTCTGAGAGTTTTTTAAAGTCTCTCACCGGTCAAAAATGATATATCTTAGGAAAAAAGTTCAAATGCAGCTCAAATACACAGGACATGTGCCTACATTTTAAAGTTTGAATGGTGTTTCTCGGTGAATGTATGCCAGAACAGGAGATGTTTGTAAAACGTCGCAGATTTGTGACTTTTTTGAGCTAGTCCCATTCATTCCTTACGGGAAATTTTTCACAGTAGTTTGCGTCTTACGACGCGAAACATTAATATTCTGGAAAACTGAATAATAGCATACTGAGTCAGATCGAGCCAAACATTGAATGAGCGAAAAAACAATCATTAAATGTAGTTTAAATGTTGGGAAATATACTGTGTGTGTGCGTTTGTGTGCATGTGAGTGCACGCTTAAACATGGCTGTGTGTGTGTGTGTGTGTGTACTGTCTTTCTTTCTGTCTGTCTCATGTGTGTCTCCTGTCTGTCTGTCTGTCTGTCTGATGTATGTCTCCTGTGTGTCTGTCTGTCTGATGTGTGTCTAGTGTCTGTCTGTCTGTCACTCTCTCTCTTGGCCCAGCTGTTTTTGGTTGCTAGGTGACCGTTGGCAAGGGCCGTAGCAACGGACTGTGAGGGAGCTGATTTGAGAGCAATTTCTGCCTCACATCTAGGACGTCAAACTAGTGCTATTTGGTCAAAATCATACATGATATCGACAATTTTTTTTCACGATCGAGCCAGAAAGGCCTTAAAGAACACACTCATTAAGTTTTGTGGTCCTAGCTTCAGAAATGTGGAAATGGCAGCGAGTTAAAAAAGGGTTGCAGTTTTGGAAATCCTTCTCCCGATTTACATTGGAGTAAATGGAGCATTTGACAGCTACTCTTGTCGGTTAGCGGTCGATAATTCAAAAACCGTAAATCCTACCGATAAAGTGGACACATTGGGAGAAAGAAGACAAGTGTGGCTACAACTCTGGAAATATCACTGTTTTTGAGCCTAATTTGTGGCCAGGATCGTCACGGAAAGAGAAAATTCCTGAGAGAATTTTTGAGTCTCTCTCACTCTGTCAGTTGGCCCTCTCCACTCTGCTGCACGAACATTCCGCCATACACAATCATTGAAAACCCTGAATTTTTCCAAAATCACTCACCGTAATTCAAGGGTCACAGTTCAAAAACTACACATCATAGGAAAAAAGTTCAAATACAACAAAAATACTCAGGAATTGTGCCTACATTTTAAAGCTGGGATGGTGTTTCTAGCTGAATGTATGCCAGAGCAGGAGATGTTTGAAAAACGTTGCAGATTTGCTACTTTTTTGACCTTGCCCCATTCATTGCTTATGGGAAATTTATCGCAGTTTTTCGCGACTTATGTCCGATCGAGCCGCACATTGAATGAGCGAAAAAATAATCATTTATGTAGTTTAAATGTTGGGAAATATACTGTGTGTGTGCGTTTGCATGTATGTGAGTGCAAGCTTAAGCATGGCTGTGTGTGTGTGTGTGTACATGTCTCTCTGTCTGTCTGTCTGTCTCATGTGTGTCTCCTGTCTGTCTGTCTGTCCGATGTGTGTCTCCTGTCTGTCTGTCTGTCTCATGTGTGTCTCCTGTCTGTCTGTCTGTCTGTCCGATGTGTGTCTCCTGTCTGTCTGTCTGTCTCATGTGTGTCTCCTGTCTGTCTGTCTGTCCGATGTGTGTCTGTCTGTCTGTCTGTCTGATGTGTGTCTCCTGTCTGTATGTCTGTCACTCTCTCTCTTTGCCCAGCTGATTTCGGTTGCTAGGTGACAGTTGGCAGGGGCCGTAGCAACGGACTGTGAGGGAGTCAGTTGGCCCTCTCCACTCTGCTGCACGAACATTCCCCCATACACAATCATTGAAAACGAAGAATTTCTCCAAAATCACTCACCATCGTTCAAGGATCACAGTTCAAAAACTACACATCATAGGAAAAAAGTTCAAATACAACAAAAATACTCAAGACCTGTGCCTACATTTTAAAGCTGGAATAGTGTTTCTAGCTGAATGTATGCCAGAGCAGGAGATGTTTGAAAAACATCGCAGATTTGCGAGTTTTTTGACCTCATCCTATTCATTCCTTATGGGAAGTGTCTCGCAGCTGTTCGCGTCTTACGACGCGAAAGATTAATATTCTAGAAAACTGAATTATAGCATACAGAGTCCGATCAAGCCGCACATTGAATGAGTGAAAAAATGATCGTTTAATGTAGTTTAAATGTTGGGAAATATACTGTGTGTGTGCGTCTGTGTGTGTGCGTCTGTGTGCATGCGAGAGCACGCTTAAGCAGCTCTGTGTGTGTGTGTCTACATGTCGCTCTGTCTGTCTGTCCGTCTGTCTGTCTGATGTGTGTCTCCTGTCTGTCTTTCTGTCTGTCTGATGTGTGTCTCCTGTGTGTCTGTCTGTCTGTCTGATGTGTGTCTCCTGTGTGTCTGTCTGTCTGTCTGTCTGTCTGATATGTGTCTCCTGTCTGTCTGTCTGTCTGATGTGTGTCTAGTGTCTGTCTGTCTGTCACTCTCTCTCTTGGCCCAGCTGTTTTTGGTTGCTAGGTGACCGTTGGCAAGGGCCATAGCAACGGACTGTGAGGGAGCTGATTTGAGAGCAATTTCTGCCTCACATCTTGGACGTCAAACTAGTGCTATTTGGTCAAAATCATACATGATATCGACAATTTTTTTTCACGATCGAGCCAGAAAGGCCTTAAAGAACACACTCATTAAGTTTTGTGGTCCTAGCTTCAGAAATGTGGAAATGGCAGCGAGTTAAAAAGGGTTGCAGTTTTGGAAATCCTTCTCCCGATTTACATTGGAGTAAATGGAGCATTTGACAGCTACTCTTGTCGGTTAGCGGTCGATAATTCAAAAACCGTAAATCCTACCGATAAAGTGGACACATTGGGAGAAAGAAGACAAGTGTGGCTACAACTCTGGAAAATATCACTGTTGTTTAGCTTAATTTGTGGCCAGGATCGTCACGGAAAGAGAAAATTTCAGAGAGAATTTTTGAGTCTCTCTCACTCTGTCAGTTGGCCCTCTCCACGCTGCTGCACGAACATTCCGCCATACACAATCATTGAAAACCCTGAATTTTTCCAAAATCACTCACTGTCATTCAAGGATTACAGTTCAAAAACTACACATCATAGGAAAAAAGTTCAAATACAACAAAAATACTCAGGACTTGTGCCTACATTTTAAAGCTGTAATGGTGTTTCTAGCTCAATGTATGCCAGAGCTGGAGATGTTTGAAAAACGTTGCAGATTTGCGATTTTTTTGACCTCGTCCCATTCATTCCTTATGGGAAAATTGTCGCAGTTTATCGCGACTCGCGTCGCGAAAAATTCATATTTTCCTGAGAAAAATAATAGCAGGATGAGTCCGCCCGAGCCGCACGTTTTGATATATTTTTTGTTTGTATGCGCTCAACGGTGCGGGGCGTGAAAACTGCCAAAATCGGAAGGAGGATGAATAATAACTAGACAATTCCCCGCTGGGAAATCGCGAGAGTGGGCTGTGCGCTTTGCCCCGTGACGAAAAAGCAAACATGGCATCAGCAAAGTTTCCTCACCATCAAGCGGGAAATGCCTTAAGGAACACACACATTAAGTTTTGTGGTCCTGGTTTCAGAAATGTGGTAATAGGAGCAAGTTAAAAAAGGCCGCAGTTTTGCAAAACCTCTTCCCGATTTACATTGGAGTGAATAGAACAGTTGAGAGCTACTCTTGTCGGTTAGAGGCAGATCAATCCAAAACCATAAATCCTACCGATAAAGTAGACACATTGGGAGAAAGAAGACAAGTGTGGCTACAACTCTAGAAAATATCAATGTTTTTGAGCCAAATTTGTGGCTGGTACCTTCACGGAAAGAGAAAATTTCTGAAAGATTTTTTGAGTGTCTCACTGTTCAAAAACTACACATCATAGGAAAAAAGTTCAAATACAACTCAAATACACAGGACTTGTGCCTACTTTTTAAAGTTTGAATGGTGTTTCTAGGTGAATGTATGCCAGAGCAGGACATGTTTGAAAAACGTCGCAGATTTGTGACTTTTTTGACCTAGTCCCATTCATTTCTTATGGGAAATTTTTCGCAGTAGTTCGCGTCTTACGACGCGAAACATTAATATTCTGGAAAACTGAATAATAGCATACTGAGTCAGATCGAGCCGTACATTGAATGAGTGAAAAAATAATCATTAAATGTAGTTTAAATGTTGGGAAATATACTGTGTGTGCGTTTGTGGGCATGTGAGTGCACGCTTAAGCATTGCTGTGTGTGTGTGTGTGTGTGTGTGTGTGTGTGTGTGTGTGTGTACATGTCTCTCTGTCTGTCTGTCTGTCTCATGTCTGTCTCCTGTCTGTCTGTCTGTCTGTCACTCTCTCTCTTTACCCAGCTGATTTCGGTTGCTAGGTGACAGTTGGCAGGGGCCGTAGCAACGGCCTGTGACGGAGTCAGTTGGCCCTCTCCACTCTGCTGCACGAACATTCCCCCATACACACTCATTGAAAACCCAGAATTTCTCCAAAATCACTCACCATCGTTCAAGGATCACAGTTCAAAAACTACACATCATAGGAAAAAAGTTCAAATACAACAAAAATACTCAAGACCTGTGCCTACATTTTAAAGCTGGAATGGTGTTTCTAGCTGAATGTATGCCAGAGCAGGAGATGTTTGAAAAACATCGCAGACTTGCGAGTTTTTTTGACCTCATCCCATTCATTCCTTATGGGAAGTGTCTCGCAGCTGTTCGCGTCTTACGACGCGAAAGATTAATATTCTAGAGAACTGAATTATAGCATACAGAGTCCGATCAAGCCGCACATTGAATGAGTGAAAAAATGATCGTTTAATGTCGTTTAAATGCTGGGAAATATACTGTGTGTGTGCGTCTGTGTGCATGTGAGAGCACGCTTAAGCAGCTCTGTGTGTGTGTCTACATGTCGCTCTGTCTGTCTGTCCGTCTGTCTGTCTGATGTGTGTCTCCTGTCTGTCTTTCTGTCTGTCTGATGTGTGTCTAGTGTCTGTCTGTCTGTCACTCTCTCTCTTGGCCCAGCTGTTTTTGGTTGCTAGGTGACCGTTGGCAAGGGCCGTAGCAACGGCCTGTGAGGGAGCTGATTTGAGAGCAATTTCTGCCTCACATCTCGGACGTCAAACTAGTGCTATTTGGTCAAAATCATACATGATATCGACAATTTTTTTTCACGATCGAGCCAGAAAGGCCTTAAAGAACACACTCATTAAGTTTTGTGGTCCTAGCTTCAGAAATGTGGAAATGGCAGCGAGTTAAAAAGCGTGCAGTTTTGGAAATCCTTCTCCCGATTTACATTGGAGTAAATGGAGCATTTCAGAGCTACTCTTGTCGGTTAGCGGTCGATAATTCAAAAACCGTAAATCCTACCGATAAAGTGGACACATTGGGAGAAAGAAGACAAGTGTGGCTACAACTCTTGAAAGTATCACTGTTTTTGAGCCTAATTTGTGGCCAGGATCGTCACGGAAAGAGAAAATCTCTGAGCGAATTTTTGAATCTCGCTCACTCTGTCAGTTGGTCCTCTCCACTGTGCTGCACGAACATTCCGCCATACACACTCATTGAAAACCCTGAATTTCTCCAAAATCACTCACCGCCATTCAAGGGTCACAGTTCAAAAACTACACATCGTAGGAAAAAAGTTCAAATACAACAAAAATACTCAGGACTTGTGCCTACATTTTAAAGCTGGAATGGTGTTTCCACGTGAACGTATGCCCGAGCAGGAGATGTTTGAAAAACATCGCAGATTTGCGAGTTTTTTGACCTCGTCCCATTCATTCCTTATGGGAAATTTGTCGCAGTTTTTCGCGACATACGTCGCGAAAAATTTATATTTTCCTGAGAAAAATAATAGCATACCGAGTCCGCCCGAGCCGCACGTTTTGATATATTTTTTGTTGGTATTTGCTCAACGGTGCGGGGCGTGAAAAGTGCCAAAAAGTAGCGGGAGGAAGAATAATAATACTAGACAATTCCCCGCCGGGAAATCGCGAGAGTGGGCTGTGCGCTTTGCCCCGTGACGAAAAAGCAAACATGGCATCAGCAAAGTTTCCTCACCATCAAGCGGGAAAGGCCTTAAGGAACACACAGATCAAGTTTTGTGGTCCTAGCTTCAGAAATGTGGAAATGGCAGCGAGTTAAAAAAGGGTGCAGCTTTGAGATTCCTCCTCCCGATTTACATTGGAGTAAATGGAGCATTTGAGAGCTACTCTTGTTGGTTAGCGGTCGATAATTCAAAAACAGTAAATCCTACCGATAAAGTAGACACACTGGGAGAAAGAAGACAAGTGTGGCTACAACTCTGGAAAATATCACTGTTTTTGAGCCTAATTTGTGGCCAGGATCGTCATGGAAAGAGAAAATTTCTGAGCAAATTTTTGGATCCCTCTCACTCTGTCAGTTGGCCCTCTCCACTCTGCTGCACGAACATTCCGCCATACACATACGCAGATTTGCGACTGTTTTGACCTCGCCCCATTCATTCCTTATGGGAAATTTATCGCAGTTTTTCGCGACTTACGTCGCGTAAAATAGATATTTCGTAAAGCTGAATAATAGCAACCCGAGTACGATCGAGCCGCACATTTAATGAGCGAAAAAATAATCATTAAATGTAGTTTAAATGTTGGGAAATATACTGTGTGTGTGCGTTTGCATGTATGTGAGTGCAAGCATAAGCATGGCTGTGTGTGTGTGTGTGTGTACATGTCTCTCTGTCTGTCTGTCTGTCTCATGTGTGTCTCCTGTCTGTCTGTCTGTCCGATGTATGTCTCCTGTCTGTATGTCTGTCACTCTCTCTCTTTGCCCAGCTGATTTCGGTTGCTAGGTGACAGTTGGCAGGGGCCGTGGCAACGGACTGTGAGGGAGTCAGTTGGCCCTCTCCACCCTGCTGCACGAACATTCCCCCATACACAATCATTGAAACCCCAGAATTTCTCCAAAATCACTCACCATCGTTCAAGGATCACAGTTCAAAAACTACACATCATAGGAAAAAAGTTCAAATACAACAAAACTACTCAAGACCTGTGCCTACATTTTAAAGCTGGAATGGTGTTTCTAGCTGAATGTATGCCAGAGCAGGAGATGTTTGAAAAACATTGCAGATTTGCGAGTTTTTTGACCTCATCCCATTCATTTCTTATGGGAAGTGTCTCGCAGCTGTTCGCGTCTTACGACGCAAAAGATTAATATTCTAGAAAACTGAATTATTGCATACAGAGTCCGATCAAGCCGCACATTGAATGACTGAAAAAATGATCGTTTAATGTAGTTTAAATGTTGGGAAATATACTGTGTGTGTGCGTCTGTGTGCATGTGAGAGCACGCTTAAGCAGCTCTGTGTGTGTGTGTCTACATGTCGCTCTGTCTGTCTGTCCCTCTGATGTGTGTCTCCTGTCTGTCTGTCTGTCTGTCTGTCTGATGTGTGTCTCCTGTCTGTCTGTCTGTCTGATGTGTGTCTCCTGTGTGTCTGTCTGTCTGTCTGATGTGCGTCTCCTGTGTGTCTGTCTGTCTGTCTGATGTGCGTCTCCTGTGTGTCTGTCTGTCTGTCTGTCTGTCTGATGTGTGTCTCCTGTGTGTCTGTCTGTCTGTCTGTCTGTCTGATGTGTGTCTCCTGTCTGTCTGTCTGTCTGTCTGTCTGATGTGTGTCTAGTGTCTGTCTGTCTGTCACTCTCTCTCTTGGCCCAGCTGTTTTTGGTTGCTAGGTGACCGTTGGCAAGGGCCGTAGCAACGGCCTGTGAGGTAGCTGATTTGAGAGCAATTTCTGCCTCACATCTAGGACGTCAAACTAGTGCTATTTGGTCAAAATCTTACATGATATCAACAATTTTTTTTCACGATCGAGCCAGAAAGGCCTTAAAGAACACACTCATTAAGTTTTGTGGTCCTAGCTTCAGAAATGTGGAAATGACAGCGAGTTAAAAAAGAGTGCAGTTTTGGAAATCCTTCTCCCGATTTACATTGGAGTAAATGGAGCATTTCAGAGCTACTCTTGTCGGTTAGCGGTCGATAATTCAAAAACCGTAAATCCTACCGATAAAGTGGACACATTGGGAGAAAGAAGACAAGTGTGGCTACAACTCTGGAAAGTATCACTGTTTTTGAGCCCAATTTGTGGCCAGGATCGTCACGGAAAGAGAAAATCTCTGAGCGAATTTTTGAATCTCGCTCACTGTGTCAGTTGGTCCTCTCCACTCTGCTGCACGAACATTCCGCCATACACACTCATTGAAAACCCTGAATTTCTCCAAAATCACTCACCGCCATTCAAGGGTCACAGTTCAAAAACTACACATCGTAGGAAAAAAGTTCAAATACAACAAAAATACTCAGGACTTGTGCCTACATTTTAAAGCTGGAATGGTGTTTCCACGTGAACGTATGCCCGAGCAGGAGATGTTTGAAAAACATCGCAGATTTGCGAGTTTTTTGACCTCGTCCCATTCATTCCTTATGGGAAATTTGTCGCAGTTTTTCGCGACTTACGTCGCGAAAAATTCATATTTTCCTGAGAAAAATAATAGCATACCGAGTCCGCCCGAGCCGCACGTTTTGATGTATTTTTTGTTTGTATTCGCTCAACGGTGCGGGGCGTGAAAAGTGCCAAAATCGAGCGGGAGGATGAAAAATAATAAGAAGAGGCGCGAGCAATAACAATAGTGGGCTGTGCTCTGCACAGCCCACTATGGACACCTATAGCTCTGCTATAGAGGTGTCCATAGTGGGCTGGCGAGCACAGCCCACTAATTAAGAAGAGGCGCGAGCAATAACAATAGTGGGCTGTGCTCCGCACAGCCCACTATGGACACCTATAGCTCTGCTATAGAGGTGTCCATAGTGGGCTGGCGAGCACAGCCCACTAATAAACACCAGAAGAACAATAGTTGAAAACCCTGAATTTTTCCAAAATCACTCACTGTCATTCAAGGATTACAGTTCAAAAACTACACATCATAGGAAAAAAGTTCAAATACAACAAAAATACTCAGGACTTGTGCCTACATTTTAAAGCTGTAATGGTGTTTCTAGCTCAATGTATGCCAGAGCTGGAGATGTTTGAAAAACGTTGCAGATTTGCGATTTTTTTGACCTCGTCCCATTCATTCCTTATGGGAAAATTGTCGCAGTTTATCGCGACTCGCGTCGCGAAAAATTCATATTTTCCTGAGAAAAATAATAGCAGGACGAGTCCGCCCGAGCCGCACGTTTTGATATATTTTTTGTTTGTATGCGCTCAACGGTGCGGGGCGTGAAAACTGCCAAAATCGGAAGGAGGATGAATAATAATAAGAAGAGACACGAGCGGAGCACAGCCCACTATGGACACCTATAGCTCTGCTATAGAGGTGTCCATAGTGGGCTGGCGAGCACAGCCCACTAATAAACACCAGAAGAACAATAGTGTGAATGCTTGCAGCATTCACACTAATAAAAAGAGGCGCGAGCAATAACAATAGTGGGCTGTGCAGAGCACAGCCCACTATGGACACCTATAGCTCTGCTATAGAGGTGTCCATAGTGGGCTGGCGAGCACAGCCCACTAATAAATTCCAGAAGAACAATAGTGTGAATGCTTGCAGCATTCACACTAATTAGATATGTCGTGTGCACAAACCTTCAACTTGGCTCGAAGCAGCAAGGATGATCTGTCGGGTTGCCGCTCGGTGCTTCGTGGTGGAGGACGGGAGAAGTCGGCGTGATGACGTGTTGACGTTCAAAGCATAAAAATCCCAAGTGCTGGGTCAACTGATGTTTGTTGGGTTGATGGATTTTAACCATAGACTTTACACTCTAAAAAGTCATTCAGGGCCTTAGTATATATCACAATAATAAAAAAGTATATTATCTTAATAAAATCTCTGAAAATCACAAAACTGATTATTTCACTTGGATCTATCAAAATAAATGCTTAAAAATCCAACAGTTAATTTCGCCTTATATTTACATCTATTATTTAAATTTATTTCACAAAAAAAATTAGTATTTGACGAACAAATTATAATTTAAAGATATCCTTAATATTTTCAGTAAATACCAGTCAGAATATTTGAGTATGGAGCAATTATACCAATCGGTTTCAAGAACTTTAATTATTACTTACTCTAACTCAATAGTCTTCATCTCTAACAACAACTTAAGAAATTGAGTAGTTTTTACACGGAAGGTCATGACTTGCCGCCATTCCAGCGCAAAGAGAGTGGAACCATGGGATATCTACCCTGCTTTTTGCAACAACAAGAGGAGAGCAACGTCTCAGAGACACCGCGGTGAAAATCACTTGGAGGACTCCATATGCCGGTAAGTAGAGACTAGCAAAATGTAATTAAATAGCGACCCTGTCTTCCTGCACATAAACTTTATTGTTTTGTTTTTTTAAAACTTTGACCACCATGCTGTTGTACATTAGCTAACTTCGTTAACCGTTTTCTAGCCACCAAATTGCTCAGCTAACACACGGTTTATTCAGCTAACACACAGTTGTTTTTGTTTTGTTTTTTTAACCAAAAAATGGGTGTAAAATGACTAATTTATTCGTATTTTAGGGCTACTCAACATGCTCAGACATGACCAAATTTTTCATCAGGGCATGCTGAGCTAGCGCAAGTGGTGAGGTGGGGGAGGGGGAAGGGTAAATGTGCTCCATGTTTCCGTGGCTGCTGGTTTAACCCTCTGGGGACCGATTGGGCGGCTTCGCCTATAAGGCGCAAGTTTTACATATCTGTGAATATCTCTGAAACGGTTTATAATAGAGAGATGTGTTTTTTGCACTGTTTTCCTGAGACCCGCTGACGACGGAGATATACGGTTTGTGTCTGTCCGACACTTCCCTGTTGTTTTATGCCACCGCGTAAACAGGCAGGCAAATCCCTCACCTTTCGGCGAAATTCGCCGTTTTGAATCCTAAATAGGTCATCCACGTGAATCGTGTAGAACCGAGGAGAAAATATTTTTATGGGGGGCATGGAGGTGTACGAGAGATTATCAGTGAACTGCGAACATGTGCGCGCTTTGAATTTGATAAAAACAACGTTTCTAAAATCCCTACAAATCATTTTCAAGACGTGTCGATGATGCTGAGGTGAAGCGACTGACTGGAGGTTGAAGTAAAGTACGTTGCATTCTCTGTCAGAGAGACGACGAATTTGTCAAAATAAGAGCATTACATTGCACCCAATTGGAGTTTAGAACGGGGTTCTTAGCGGGGGGCTTTTAATTTGAAAGTAGCGACAGTACTTAGCTTGTTTGACACAATCAAACCCAGAGACCGAGGAGACGCTGCAACTCCTGGATCTCAGCGGCTGTCCAGTGGGTCGCACAACAGTGCAGGTCATCGACACCTCCGCCCATCTCACGCAGGGGCCGGCACATCGACGTCTCGGATTCAGATAGCCTCCGAGGCGGAACAGAACAGACTTCCAATATACCGCCTTGTGTCTAAAGTAGCAGTTTGCTGCCCAGTATAAAAACGGCTATTAACTATGCAAACAATTGCAGCCATGCACTGCAGGCACACTGTGGTGCAGGTCATAGCATCAACACAGTATAGCCAGCACCTTCCTTTCAAGCAGAGAGACAGCAACTTCTTCAAAACCCATATTCACCTTGTCAAAACACACTCTTTAAGGACTTGCTTTTTTCATTCTGCAGCAGATTGCGCTATTGAAGTTGTGCTGTTGCGCATGTCATGAGAGAAGTTGTCAGTCTCATATATAGCATAATGTGACCATGTATAGATAGTATTATACATTCATACTGTCTTGTAATTCTGCTTGATTTTTATCTAAAAATGCATCAGATTGAGGCTTTTTAATATGAAATATTCAAAAATGTCTTACGGGGAACCATGTGTTGAAAAATATTATTTTAATTCAAAAACTCTTCACTAGTACTGTTTGAGGTGTGATTTTGAGTAAAAAATGACAAATCTACTTTTCGTTTTTGAAATTCTTTTGTGTATTGTAGATTTTTCACTCATGCTTCTTACTGCTTATGGTAGCCTAGGTTCTCCTGAATCTGTAGGTACCAAACACATGGTGTTCCATATACATTAAGTATTGTTTATAAGCCCAAATGTTAAAGAAGTAAAAAACGAGCTGAAAATGGCTTAGTCCACAGGGGGTTAACATGTAGAATGTATATTATAGAAGAGAAACACACATTTCAGGACTGCTGATTTTCAGCCTCCTTTCATATTTAATAGAGGGGGACAATTCCTGTAATATTCTCAGCTGTCAGGATTTTTGTGATATTTTTGGGGGAACACTTGATGTCCTAGAGCAAGTAAAGGTTGAAATTTTCTGTCAAGCACGTTAAAAATTATAATGGAACAGTCACCAGTTCTTTTCTCTTTTCTCATCTCTCTCTCTTTCAGGTTAGCGCAGAGTTTCAGAGGATCACCACACTGAATCTTGAGCCAAAATTCATGGCAATGTTGGACTTCTATACACCTAAACTGCTGTCCCTGTTTCAAGCGAAGAAAGGTGCTGGAGGAGAGCGACATCGGGCACAAATGAGTGTTCTACTTCAGGTATTAAAATTTATCCTCCACCTATTCAATTTATACCTTATCTGCAATAATCATAATTCCACCTGTCTCATTCACATTTCTCTCCTTTAATTACCATCTATAATTACCTATTCGTATCCTAATCAGACAACTTATCTTTATCCCCTCTGACTCTCCCTCATTCCTCCTCCTATCCTCCAGCCATCCTTAACAGTTCTTGCTTTTTCTTCCTTAGTTTTCTGTCCCTCAATCTCTCACATCCTCTGCACACCATTTTACGTTTTGTTTTATTCTGACATCACTACACTCCAACTCCAGTTAATTTTTTCTAATGTAAATTCTATTGAAAGGTTTGACATCAAAGTTTTTCCAAAAAATCAAAGCTCTGCTTGAATGTGTAGAATTGCATTTTATTAGTTGCTGAAAGACTTTTTGTTCTGCAGAGTGGAATCCCTATTCAACAGACACGTGAGGTTGTCATCCGATGTCTCATTGACCATCTGGCAGAGGATGCCAGTGTCTTGTTCAAGGACTTTGAGGTTAGTGTAATACTGTAGTTTTCGTGATTTTTAACAATGTAATCATGGGTGACCATAGAGTTGCTGCAGTACAGTTTGTTTTTTCCTTACCACACACAAAGAAGAAGCTGCTTTTCATATAGTATAGAGCAGCTGTGGACATCAGATACTGTACTAATCACCCACGTTCATTTATAGATTGATGACTGATGACTGACTGATTTCACTGTCTGTCCTGCTTTAAAGACATCAAATGTTATTTTCTGTGACAATTTTGTTTGGGGAGAGCAATAAATTATATGGAAGCATTAATTAGTTATTTTGTCTGTTTTTAAAAAGAGATCAAAAACAAATTTGGGACCACCACAGTAGTATTGTTCAGTTTGTACACTTTATGTCCTGCTATGTGCTTTTATTTTAGTAGGTGATATTTGTTGTGTGACATGCAGGTTGAAAGTGAGCCCTAAACAGTTATCTTTACAATGTCTGCAGGATGCTGCGGATGGATCTGCCAGTGTTCAAGAGGAGTTGGCAGAGGAGGTCATGAAGATTTACCTGCTGCGTAACCAAGATGGGTCAGTCGATGTCGGGATTGTGATTGAGGGCAACACCGTCCTCAGCGGTCTTGGCGATATTAGCAGAGCCTGCTGCTATTTGCTGGGACTGACCTATGCGTTAGATCTGCGATACCCAAAGAACCTCAAATACACTTTTGAGGTATTCCAGAAAGTACTGCTGGAGCTGGAATCTGGACACCTTTCCAACAAGGTTCAGAGACTGAAGAATTACCTCTCTATGTAGTTGCTGGCTACTGTTCAGCAAGATGCTCTCTTAGTGAGAGAATTTTTCTTTGGCAAGTCTACAGTTTAGCTGATGTTCTGTTTCCATTCATAGTGAAATTGCAAGTTGGACTGGTATTGTTTGCTTTTGTGGAACTTTAATGTGAAATGTCACTGTTCTTGGTGCATTTTAGAAAGATGCAAAATGTCACTGTTCTAGGTGCATTTTAGACGGATGCAAAATATTGTTCTTGGTGCATTTTAGAAAGATGTAAAATGTCACTGTTCTTGATGCATTTTAGACGTCAGATCAGATGAATAAATGTTTAATTCAAAATGTTTGTGTGTAGAATTGCTTTATGTTTATTATTTTGTTTCATATATTGACCTGATTTTAAAAAATTAAGTAAATGTAACATATTTATTCTGATATTTGATAGTCCAGTATGAATTACATTATGTTAAAAACATTAAGTAAATGTAGCAGATTTGTTTTGTTAAAAAATAATCTCATTTTCAGTTGCATCTACCTAACATTTTAATTATATCTACTCATTCTCTTTGAGTGGTTTGAACGTAGGGTCACTATTGCATAGACTTAAAATTTTAATTATATCAACTCAATTTTATATTTCATGTTACTCAATGTAGTTGTTCAGATCTGCTTAAATTTTTTAATTACATTTACTTAATTTATTAGGTAAATCTAAATGATTTCACAGCTTTCAAATTTACTCAATATTTTTAAGTGTAAAAATGTTACACAGATTAAATTGAGTAGAGCATAGTTAAAGTTTTTAGAGTGTAGATAACCCAACTGTATTTAACCCAATGCATGGGTTGCACAAAATAACCCAAATAATAACCCAAAACCCATATAATGACCCAAAATGGGTTACACATTTCATAACCCAGCAGTTGGGTTGATGAAATCACCCAGCATTTTTTAGGGTGTACCCTCGCTCTGAACACCAAGAAAACCAGAGAGATCATCGTTGACTTCGGGAAGCACAGCACCAACCCAGCCCCTGTTTACATCAACGGCGATTGTGTGGAGAGGGTCCACACCTTCAGGTTTCTCGTGTCCTCATCTCCACCGACATCTCCTGGACAGAGAACATCACGGCAGTCTTCAAGAAGGCTCAGCAGCGGCTAAACTTCCTGAGAGTCCTCAGAAAGTACAAACTGAACTCCAACCTGCTGCTGACCTTCTACCACTCAGCCATCCTGCTTTCCTGCTGACATACTGTATCACCGTATGGTACAGCAGCTGCACCGTTGCAGATAGGGAGAGGCTCCAGAGAGTTGTAAAAGCCGCACAGAAGATCATTGGCTGCCCTCTCCCCTCCCTGATGGACACTTACACCTCACGCTGCCTCAACAGAGCTAATAGCATCGCCAAAGACAGCTCCCACCCTGGCTTTGACCTGTTTGACCTGTTGCCCTCAGTGAGGCGCTACAGGTGCATTAGGGCTAAAACAAATAGACTCAAAAACAGCTTCTTCCCAAAAGCAATAACTACTCTGAACTCTCACATGCACTGCTCTCATAGTCCAACCACCCCAACCCCCAGACTATCTTCAGCCACTATTAAACACTGTTAAGAACCTTACCTACTGTGCAATAGCATACAATGTGCAATATTCCCTGTACATAGCACATTTTTATTTTGCAATGTACATACACGTCAGGACTGTGCATCTTAACTCCCCTTTTGTACTATTACTTTATGTCCTTTGTTTATATTGTACATATTGTTTATTCTTTGCACTGTTTTTTGCACTGCTACTGGAGTTGGCTTTTTTAATCTCATCATACATGTGTACAGTGACAATAAAGGCATTCTATTCTATTCTATTTTAAACTAAGTAACATACATCAAACATTTTTATTCGATTGTATTTTGCTTAAACTCCCTGGAACAGTATATTCTGCTGCCTCTGAACCATGTTATGAATTGGTGTCACCACATCTTTTTTCTTGTTCATTGCCTGTGAGTACATTCCCGATATCTTCCCTTGGTGCTCCAGCGCTACCAACCTCTTGTCCCTGGAGGGATAGATGTAAGAGCAGCTACATTTGGAGCTGCACTGGGTCAGCAACACCTGTATGAATTTCATATTTGCGTACCACTACAAGGACAAGAGATCGAGTTAGGGTTAATGAGGGGGGTGTCAAATAATGCTTTGTTGTTTTGACATAGTATCGGTGTTACGTCGCCGGATGGTTAGGGGATGAAGGGAGTAACACAATTAAATATTAACCGGGGGTAAAGGAGGCAAAAGAAAATGGTTGCAAAATTGCAACTCAAAAATGGCTTTATTGCCCGAAAAATACTCGCATTTGCCCACACGGCTATGATCACAACAAAAACACACTACACGCTGTAGCTCAGGCTCTCTGGCTCCTGCATATCATGGCCACCCAGGCCCACTGGCACCTGCAGCACCTTTATACCACATGGCCTAAGTGGCAAGTAGCCTCAGGTGTGCGATCCCTACACTGACGAGGAGGAGGATGCGGGTCTCACCTGAATGGGTGAAAGAAAACACAAAATACACCCACAGCACTGGGGCCGTAACAATCGGCCACTTCCAAACATGGATGTGGTTCTCCATCCGGACCTGCAGGAAGCAAAACTGATGTGTTAAGGATTGTACATCATTGTGCGACATTGTGTGTTAGTAACACCTTTGTTAGTTCCACACTCATGCTTTGATTAAGTGAGTAATTTCTTCCCTGGGAGAAGCATGCAAAACATGAACAGTTAGATGACACATGATTATATCAGCTATGGCCATAATTATTTTTGGAAAAAGCAGCTATTACAGCCCATTGACAATTTTACTATAGCCCAGTCTGTGGTGAAAAGTTATTTCAATTAATGATTTATTAATCACTATTTGCCACCATGGGGCTAAGAGTTTTCAAATAAACCACCACATTTCAGAGAGGTATTATTATTTGCTTTTTTTTTCAATTTGTTTTAATCTTTTCAGGACATCTATGGTTGGAGAGGCCTAAACAAAAATGCCTTAAGCTCAGTAGATTTAAGTCAGTATAGGTTATCTCTGCCTCACAAGTCAGTCAACTTGCACTGCGTGAAAAGAGCAAGAATCCCAAATATCTGGTTTTTGATTCTGTCTAGAATGTGGACTTTTCTGATGCATATCCTGAGTTTTGTTGATATGCACCATATCTGGTCAAATATGAACCCAGTATGCAACATGAAGACAAAATATTGTATTGGGATACAAGCAACATTTTAAATGTTGTAATGTATGTGTTCTATATATGACATTAGGTCATATCTGATCACAATATTTTTCTAGAATACTGATTAAGTCTATGGCATTTCGGGATGTGATGTATATTTATTGCATATATCCCCCAAAGCCATATATTGACTCTGGAACCACTAGATAATACAGACCATTTCCAATGCATATTAAAGGTTTTGTTAACATGAACCATATCTGATCAAATATGGATGAAGTATACATCTTCTTGTCATATACAAAGTATGAATATGACGCAATGCAGAATATAGGAAATGAATGACACCCTACTTTGAGTAGAATAATGCCAATATCTGTAGCATATATCATCACCTTTTCTCATGTAAAACATATTTTGTTCTTCTGGAATTTATCAAAGTTGCAGCATTCACACTATTGTTCTTCTGGAATTTATTATTATTCTTCCGTACGTTTTTTGGCACCTATCTCCTCCTACAATTCTTGAGCGATTGAAACCATTCAAATATCAAAATGTTCAGCTTGTTTAGGACATGATGGCTATTACTTTTGGCTTTTCTGTCTTTTATACTTTTGGAAATATTCAGCTTTTTCTGCAAAATTTTGCCCATTCATCCTTATGGGGATTTTTTAAAATTTCATTCTGCTATAACTTCAGCATACGTTCAGCTATTCAAACCATTCAAACATTCAAATGTTCAGCTCGTTCAGCTATTTTAACCTTATGCTTTTCAACTTTTCAACGTTTCAACTTTTTCAATAATTCAGCTTTTTCCCAAAAAAATTTAACATTGCAGCAGATGGGAAAAGCTTCAAATCCTCTTCAAAACTCATCGACTTTCAACCTCATCTTGTTGCTCATATGTTGAGCGAGAGACGCCATACCAACTTTGAAACAGTCTCAAGACCTTGAACTATTAACGATGTATTCAGTTTTTAAAAATATAGTACGGTTTTGAAAATATCGCAGTTTTAGTTTAAGGATTTTTAGCTCCTCTTCTGATTTTATAATGGGTGTGTATTGCGTCAGCTAGAGTGGGTGACATCATCAACTGCCGCACCCCAGAGTGAGGAGTAGCTCCGAAAACGGGATTTTTTTTTGCTTCAGCTTGATTTTGATCCCACACCTTTTACTTGACATACACAATATATGGATAGAAATGTAGGAAAACGTGTTGGGTGTCAGCTGGTTGCCTCATTTCAGATGTGGGACTTACAGTTTTGGATTTAGAAGTCCGGGAGCGACACGAACTCAAAACCGTGGTCCATAAGCCGCAATGTTAATTTTGTGCCCAGATTTCTGGCCCGAGAGCAGACGGTACCTGATTTGTCTCTCGCTGATGTGCCCTCATTTCTCACTCGACTGGAATAAAAATAACATCAACGTGTTCAGCAAGGTCTCCTGTCACTCAACATATACATTATTCGGCGATTACCATTACGTTTTTTTCAGAAATCGCAGGAGTTTGAGAGAGATTCTCCCATTCATTTCTTATGGGGACACTTTGATCTGTCTCTCTGTATTTCTCAGCGTGTGTATCTGAAGAATGCATGTTTAGTGCTGGAGCCAGAGTGCGTGACATCATTGCTACAGTGTATAGCAGCTGGAACATCTGGAGAAAGAATTCTCTTCAGCTGGATCTGGATTCCACATCTTTCACTTGACATAGGCAATATACATAGAAATCTAGAAAATCTTGTTGGCTTGCTCCGTGGTTGCTCCTTTTCCAGCGTATGTGCGGCCATTTTAAGCTCTTCCAGCACTCTGACTCTACATCTTTTTACCTTTTCATCCTTTTTTTTACCTATTTGAGCTCTTTCGCCCTTTGACTTTTATACATTTTCATCCTTTTTTCAACTCTTTAACCTCTTCCAGCCCTCTTACTCTACAGCTTTTCACATGTTTTCACCTTTTTAACCTCTTCCAGCCCTCTTACTCTACTGCTTGTCATCCTTTTTACCCTTTTTTCACTATTTTAACCTCTTCCAGCCCTCTTACTCTACAGCTTTTCATCCTTCTTCACCTTTTTTTATGCTTTTGCGGCCCTCTTACTTCATCCTTTTACACCTTCTTAAGCTTTTTCGGCCCTCTTACACTATATCTTTTCATCCTTTTCTCACCTTTTGAAGCTCTTTCAGCCTTTAACTTTTCACCTTTTAGCCTTTTTTCACCATTTTAACCTGTTCCAGCCCTCTTACTCTACAACTGTTCATATCTTTTCACCTTTTTAACATCTTCCAGCCCTCTTACTCTTTAGCTTTTCATATGTTTTCACCTTCATAACCTCTTCCAGCCCTCTTACTCTACAACTTTTCATATTTTTTCACCTTCTTAACCTCTTCCAGCCGTTTTACTCTACAACTTTTCATATTTTCTCACTTTTTTAACCTGTTCCAGCCCTCTTACTCTACTGCTTGTCATCCTTTTTAGCCTTTTTTCACCATTTTAACCTCTTCCAGCCCTCTTACTCTACAACTGTTCATATCTTTTCACCTTTTTAACATCTTCCAGCCCTCTTAAAGCCGTTTCACACCAAGTGCGAATTTCCTTGCGGATTATTCGCACGGAAATTTATAAATAATGATTTCATGGGTTATAATGGGAGCTTGCACACCGGGGCGGAACTTTCGTGCGGCAAAAAAAAAATCCGGAACCACTTTGTCGTCTGCGGAATTCCATCTGCGAAACTACACACTTGACCAATGAAATCGCTTGCTTTGTAGACGGGAAGTGACATCATACAACGCAAACGATTTATCTGATAAAATGAGCGAAAGTTTAATCATTCTGGTGTCCCAGCTAGAGCTTAGATCGGGCCCAAAAAATCAAGCCTGACCCGACCCGAGCCTGTGCACGTTGTGTCCGAACCCGGCCCGGCCCATTAACTGTAATTATGAGCCCGAGCCCGATTTATTTTTTAATACGTGGGCTGTTATAAATGACATTTTCAACTACAATTCCATGTTGTTTGAACCACAGAAATATGTTTAGAATTATCTTAACGAATAATGCAACAAGTGCCGCACTTAATGCACTCAACACAGCCGACACATGTTGTCACTGCCCATGATTTGTTTAAAATGGTTCCACACCTCCGACTTACCTCTAAACTTGCTTAAAGTTAATTCTCCTGTTTTTCTTTTATTCTTAACATCTTCAAGCTCCATGTTCCACTTAAGTTATACAATCAGTGATGCCGGTAACGCGTTACTCTAATCTGACCACTTTTTGCAGAAACGAATAATCTAACGCGTTAATATTTCCAAACCAGTAATCAGATTAAAGTTACTTATTCAAGTCCCTGTGCGTTACTATCATTTTTGTCAGTTTCCTTAGTAAAAATATATATTTTCGATTTCTTCTTGCGTCTCGGGGAGTGATGTCACATGTGCGACAAGTCACGTTTTCAGCATGAGGATAACACACACAACAATGGAGGGAGGAGAGAGATGCACGTTTTCTAGCTTGAAATACAGTCATTACTTTGAGTTATTAAAAAAACAACACACAAATGCTTGATCAAGGACCCAGCCAATTACTATTGTTATTAGCCGGCTCTGTAGGTGCTGACTTTTTTTCGTTTGGTGCGAAATTAGAGCACAAGAATGCGAACATTTCGCACCAGACTCAGTGTGCATGCTTCACATGCGTAACATTGCTGCACAGATATTCCGCAAATCCATGCCGCATTTTCGTATCGCACCGGTTTGAAACGGCTTTTACTCTACAGCTGTTCATATGTGTTCACATTTTTAACCTCTTCCAGCCCTCTTACTCTACAACTGTTCATATTTTTTCACCTTTTTAACCTCTTCCAGCCAGGCTCGGTTCTAGATTGCCTTGATTGGGGGGGCAGTAAGAAATGTTGATGGGTCACCAACTGCTACTGTTTTGAGTGCCATAGAGATGACGTTTTTTTTGCATGCCTACCAGTCTATGATGCCAACCCAGACGTAAGCATCGCAGATTTGCCGTGGTTCCATCAGCAAAGCTCTAACGGGAAATCTTTTTCTGGATTGATGAAGAAAACAAATTCTGTGGCCAACAAATTATTGATGTCAGTCTACTAACATATTTTCTATTTCAATTTGAAGCTACAATGTAATTGGCATTTTACATTTTAAGCCCACCTCCACCTCCCTGATGTAGGACAACTTTATCAATGCCCAATTATAATTAGTTATCTAATATTAAATGGAATCTAAACCTAAATATTGCGCAACGGGCAGATAGAACTTTTGATGCACGGAAAGAACACACACTTTTGAGCCCCAGTGATGCTATAAACAAGTGCACCAAAACATGGACATATCAATGCACAACCCCAATGCATAACTAAATCATCAGAGCCAGCCGTTCCATAATAAAAATGTCTTGCCATCATTCATTATCCACGTTTACCTCTTCTAGATGAAGCTGCACTTGATTTAAAAAACAAATCAGTTGGTTTGCAGCATTTTTCACCGTCAGCCTAAAGTGCTCTCAGATTTCTCTCTCTCTCTTTTCTCCGCTCACCCCTTGTGTCGCTTGATGCCTCGATTCTTTTTTTTGCTAGCTTAATCTCAGTCAGCTTCCAATTTTCAATCTCCAACTTCCAACAACCACGCAGACGCGGTCCACTCGATTCAGTCTTGAAATTCCCAGAAGGCATTGCTTCATTTTTAACTTTTGCAAACAAATAATCAAATAAAAAAATGGAGGTAGATTTGTATTATTTCAAACCATGCACGTTTTTGAACATCTGAATAAGAAATTCGCTACAAAAGAATGCAGACTGATGTAAAAGTTTGTGACTGTAGAGGGTAACCATGACTGATATAGAGATTTGTATGTGGTATATAAATAGTGATCAAATTGATGTTTTAGCAGATGTGAAGGAATTAGAGAGACTCAATTGTCATGTAACCATTGACTAACGCTCAACAGGGAACAGAGTTATTAGTCAGCCGATTCATAAGGGCTTGTGGTACCTCTGGCATCTGCTAATGTTTAAGATTGTCAATCTGTCACATACGTTTTTCCCCACCACCAAATTTCCCAAATTCATTGTGGTAGATATGACGGGAGGTTGGGAAATTTGGTGGTTGGGCAAAATGTAAGTTTCTTTATAATCTGTGACAAAGCAATTTTGTAAACAGCGCTATAAAAATAAATAAATAAATCTTGTCTGATTGGTTGATGCTATATTATTGTGCACCACTTTCTCGCGCTTTGTTAAGTCATGTGTGCCTGCCTGGGTTCCCTGTTTCTCCCTGCCAGATGCTGTCGGAGGCTCTGGCCCCAGGAAGTAACGTTAAACAGTGGCCGGCGGCGCTAACCTGAATTTACAGGTTATGGAGTCCCCTCTCACTAACGTGTGTTGTTTAGTCCTGTCGGCAGGGGTGGGTGAGGCTCGTGGGCCAACAGGACTAACAGCGGGGCTGGCAAGGGTTGAAAGTTGAAACCCGCTTCACAACCGGTACGTAGCCTGCCCGTGTGACGCTTCCCATGCCGCGGAGCGGGACAGAGACAAACTTGCCGGCAGCCGCCGATGGGACTAGGCTACTACAAGCAGTTGCTAGCCGACATGCTAACAACTAACAAGCCTGGAGTGCCCGTAGTATCTAATGTGATGCTAACTGAGAGAAGCTGCTACTGACTGTATGCTTGGTACAAGAGAGAGAGAGACACCGGCTCTGTTGGCAGAAGAGCCGTGGACTGTGATTACTCTGAGCAGCATTTATGGGAATACGTTACAATATTATATATTTGTATATTCTTTTTTTTTTTTTTCTTTTCGGAATGAAGCGGGGTCGATTTGGTGGGGCAGCAGAAGCATTTGGGGGGGCATTGCCCCCCCGTGCCCATGCCTAGAACCGGGCCCGCTTCCAGCTCTCTTACTCTACAGCTTTTCACGTTTTCACCATTTTAACCTCTTCCAGCCCTCTTTCTCCACAGCTTTTGATATTTTTTCGCCTTTTTAACCTCTTCCAGCCCTTCTTACTCTACAGCTGTTCATATGTTTTCACCTTATTAACCTCTTCCAGCCCTGTTACTCTACTGCTGGTCATCCTTTTTAGCCTTTTTTCACCGTTTTAACCTCTTCAAGCCCTCTTATTCTACAGCTTTTCATCCTTCTTCACCTTTTTTATGCTTTTTCGGCCCTCTTACTTCATCCTTTTACACCTTCTTAAGCTTTTCTGGCTCTCTTACTCTACATCTTCTCATCCATTTGTCACCATTTTAACCTCTTTCAGCCCTCTTACTGTACAGCTTTTCATCCTTTTCTCACCTTTTGAAGCTCTTTCAGCCTTTAACTTTTCACCTTTTAGCCTTTTTTCACCTTTTTAACCTCTTCCAGCCTTCTTACTCTACAGCTTTTCACATTTCATCACTATTTTAACCTTTTCCAGCCCTCTTACTCTACAGCTTTGCATATGTTTTCACCATTTTAACATCTTCCAGCCCTCTTACCCAAAAGATTTTCATCCCTTGCCTCCTTTTTTCACCTATTTAAGCTCTTTCAGCGTATAACTTTTCACCTTTTTAGCCTTCTTACACCATTTTATCATCTTTACTGCCCTCTACATCTACAGCTTTTCGCCTTTTTTTTTCAACCGGAAGACGCGGATGTCAACAAACAGGTAAGTAGCTGCTTGCACAAACACACTATTTTAACTACTTTTTTATTCATTTTGAGTCATACATGCTACAGTGCTGTGTGCTAAGGTGTCTGCTGATGTTGCATAACTTCTGGTGTGAGATGTGGAGCATGTTAAGATGCTTAAAACACAGCGTGAAGTTCTGACCCCATGCTGTTAGCGTTCAATGCTACATCTCCGTTCACGGAGCTCTGTATTGGCTGGACCAAATTTGTTCGCGTCTTCGGTACTCGCAAGTCAAGGGTAGCTTGAGCAATGAAGCTGCATGTTTAAATCGACCGAAGTTCTCCTTTAAGTCTTTAAGTGTTTTTTGAAATTCCTATGTCTGGAAAGTCAGGTTGTGACTAAAATATGAATATTTTTGTATATATATATCTCCAGGGAAAACCAGAAGACTCTCAGCACTTGGGGAAAACTGCTATCCCTGCAGACCCTCGACTTCATCTCATTCCAGGGACGCTGTAAGTTTTTTTTAGTGGGGGTCGTGGTGCTTGTTTTAGTGCTGTCATGCTGTCTACACCCCACTTCCCTTGTCCCTTTCTCCCTCCCATATTTGTCTGTTTATATTTGTTCAATGTGTTTTAAGGTTTTTACTTGGTTTTTACTTGGTTTATGATGGCTCATGTTCTGAAAATGTTTTATTAAAATAACAAACTGCTATGAGTTGTCAAGCCCCATATGTCCTGTTCCCAATTCGGAGGGGAAAATATCTGAATACATACACAATTACACATATGTATAGACATGTCTCTGGTGCCCAGTGTTGTTAGGACTCTGCTTTAATGTCTGTTGCAGCACTAATGGTTTTAGCTTTCTAATGGCATTACATTCTAATGGGACCAGTAGGTTTCTCATGGTTTAACATCCTAATGGGACCAGTAGGTTCCTAATGGTTTCTTCTAATGGTTCCAAATGTTTTTTTTTTTGTTTTTTTTTAATCGCACTCTACTGGGTTTTTCAGCAGGGAGTATCAGTACAATATTCGGAATCAAAATTCAAATGGTTTTAGGAATTGAAATATGGTTGCAGGAAGTTTCAATGCAGTATTCGGAATCATAATACAAATGGTGTTAGGACTTGAAATATGGTTGCAGGGTGTATCAATGCAGTATTTGGAATTAAAACACAAATAGTGTTAGGGCTCAAAATATGGTTGCAGGGAGTATCAGTACAATATTCGGAATTAAAATACAACTGGTGTTGGGGCTTGAAATATGGTTAAAAGTGGTATCAATACAATATCGTGATGAAGACAGAACTAGTGTTTGGACTTGAAATATGGGTAGTGGTAATATCTTGACAATGGATATGAGTAATGGATCATCTCAACATATGACAGCAGGTCATGTCTGATGAGATATTTTAGACGTTGATTAGAGTTGCTGTCCGACTATGGCAGATGGATCTTGTAGAGTACCCGGGAAGAAATGAACTCCGGGGTATGGCAAGAATAAAAGTGTTCCCATAGCCGGAGTTTGACATGCTCCGAACATGAAATCTAATTCAATTGCTGTTCAGAGAGTATCCCATGTGGATATCACCATGTTTGATTCATATCTTGTAATATTCGGGCAGGAATTCTTGGGTTTTTTGCGCAGTGTTGTCACACCGCGGTGAGGTGTGTCTCGTCCTGGGTTTTTTGCTCCCCTCCATGATCTTACCTCCACTCAGGTGCAGTTCCGTTGGTCTCCAGAGGCAGAGAAGGCATTCCAAACTCTCAAGAGCCGCTTCACTTCGGCTCCCATCCTCACCATGCCAGATCCACAATGTCAGTTTGTGGTCGAGGTGGATGCATCCACAAAGGGGTCGGAGCCATCCTCTCTCAATGATCCTAACAGGATGCTAAAATGCACCACTGCACCTTCCTGTCACAACGGCTGTTGAAGGCAGAAAGGAACTGCGATGTCGGAAACCGGGAACTGATGGCGGTCAAACTCACCTGGAGGAGTGGAGGCACTGGCTAGAGTGGGCCACCATCTGTTCATAGTCTGGAGAGACCACAAAAATCTTGAGTATATCAGAAAAGCTAAAAGGCTCAACTCTCTCCAGGCCAGGTGGGCGCACTTCTTTAACCGCTTTTCGTTCTCTCTCTCTTACAGGCTGGGGTCCCGGAACGTCAAACCGGATGTCCTGTCTCAACTATTCGACCCCGAGCCTGTTGCCAAGGAACCTGAAACCATCCTCCCACTGACCCATGTCGTTGGAGCAGTAACTTGGCAGATAGAAAAAGAGGTAAAGCAGGCTAATGGTGGAGCCCCGTCACCTAGTGGGTGCCTGGTAATCAGTTGTTTGTCCCCATTGAGTCGCGCCCACAGGTGATCCACCTGGCTCATGCCTTGCTGCTTTCATGTCATCCGGGAGTTCGGAGGAAGATGTTTGCCATCTCCCGGCGGTTCTGGTGGCAGTCCATGGAGCCGGAGGTCTGGGAGTACGTGGAGGCACGTTCGGTCTGTGCACGGAACGAGACGTCTTCTGGGTCCTGCATGGGTCTCCTACAGCTGCTTCCCATCCCCTCCAGACCGTGGCCCGACATCTCCATTGACTTCGTCACGGGGCTCCCGGTTTCTCAAGGTAACACCACTGTCCTCACTAGGGTGGCGCTGAAGTGCAAAACACAACGGCAAATCAGAAGACACAACAGCAAATCAGAAGACACAACAACGTTAACCAAACCGGAAGAGGTAGGTACCCTCGGGCAACAGGAATCGTCGCTGATTGGACTGGTCTGTCCTTTGAACCGAAAGGACACGGTTCACATGTTTTCAAAATAAGAGCGTTGCCAGTGACGACTTAAGCGCTGCTATTAAATAATATTTTGATGCAAGACATGGACATGATGTTTCACGTATTTCGGCCATAAGCGGTCATATTATCACATCACAATCACAATCTCCATGGCAACCGGATGCGAGAGGACGCTGGTGTTAATATCGCCGCTTCTCCATCCACAACAAAACTGAAAATATGAAAGCCAAACTGTCTTTACAAGCTCTAGAGCTGCGCTACAAACTTTGAAGGCTGCACACCTGAACGTCTGGCTCCGGTGGACTCACCTTTCTCCGTCGATCAGCTGTTAGCCCCGCTGGTCAGCTGTTAGCCCTGCTGTTAGCCCCGCTAATTAACCGTTGGCAATGCTAACTTCCAAACCGGCGTCCTCAATTCTCTGTGGGCTATCCAGCATTACTCCATTGGTCCTCTCTCCACTACAACCTCAGGATTATTCACCGCCTGGCTCCTGTATCACTCTCCTCTGCTACTGTGGTCTCCCCCGACCTGCGATGATGTTGGTTGGTCGCTGCTCCGCCGCTGCTGGTGAGGTCTTTAAATACTCAGCGCTGGAGCTCCTGGACCCTTGCTATAACTTCACCCCAAACTCCATTGCTAGGATTAAATCTCTTGGTCTCCTTCGTCGCCCCCGCTATATGCACAGGGCCTGCAGACGCAAATTTATGACGGACAATGCTTTTCCCTTCAGCGCTGGCAGTGGTGCTGCTATTCCATCCATGCTGACTGACAGGCGCTCCATTGCACCGGCTCAACATCATCTAAACCAACCACAGGTGCACACACTGAGCTATCTGAGACCCTTGGCTTGTGTGAATGGTGCTGTTTCCTCCACATCCACTGCATCAGCATCTGAGAACAACACTGCAGCTTTCATGCTGCTAAATCCAAGTTCACTAAACAACAAAGGACTACTCATCCATGACACCATCACAGACAGGAAAATTGACTTTCTCTGCCTAACTGAGACATGGCAGCATCAGCAAGACTTCTTAACTCTGAATCAAGCCACTCCCCCAGGCTATGTTTACATCCAGAAGCCCCGCTCTGAGGGCCATGGTGGTGGGCTGGCAGTCATACATCGAGCTGACATCCTGGTTAAACAACTTCCAGTGCTGAATGTCACCTCATTTGAATGTGCAGCCTTCTCTCTGGCTGGGCATACACAGCTACAGGTTGTCCTCATCTACCACCCTCCAAAAGCCTCCTCCACCTTCCTGTCTGAGCTGTCTGAACTACTCACCTCCATCTGCTCTATATCTACATCTACACTCCTGCTTGGTGATTTCAACATCCATGTGGACTTCACCAGCTGCCCCTTTGCCTCTGAATTCCTGTCACTCCTGGATTGTTTCAACATCACACAGCATGTTAAAGGTCCCACCCATGTCAAAAGCCACACACTGGATCTGGTGTGCTCCACTGGCACAGCTCCCACCCATCTACAATGCCTGGACCTAGCTGTTTCTGACCATTATGCTGTCCTCTTCACTGTTCCTGTCTCTGGGCCCAAGCAGCGCATGAGTCGAAACATCACATACAGAAACATCAAGACAGTGAACACTCTGGCCCTGACCAACATCCTGGAAACCCACCTGGCCTCTGATCCCCTCGACTCCTCACTGGATGGGCTGGTGGCCCACTATAATACTGCTGTCTCCTGGGGTCTTGACTCCCTTGCCCCTCTTAAAACCCGGACTGTGTCATTTACCCATTCTGCCCCCTGGTTCACCATTGAACTCCGCACCCTTAAGACTACTGGTTGCTGGAGAGGCCTCTGGCCTCACCGTCCACCATGAAGCCTACAAAGACCACTTTATGTCTTATAAAGAAGCTCTCTCCAAGGCTCAAACAAACTACTACACCACTCTTATTGGAGACCAGCAAAATAACCCCAGAATGTTATTCTCCACCATTAACCGGCTCCTTAGCCCTCTCGATGTCCCCCAGCTTTCTGGTGCCCCTGACCTCTGTTTCAAGTTCCTGGACTGAAAAGGTGGCTACCATTCACCAGCAACTCCTGGCATCTGCCACCACCCTACCACATGCACCTCTGACACAGGTAGCTGATCCTCCCACTGTTTGCTTGCCCCAGTGCTCTCTCTCCTCCTTCTCTCCCGTGGACTCTATCTCTGTAGCTAAGTTGGTCTCCCAGGCAAAAGCATCCACCTGCTCTCTGGACCCCATGCCAACAACTCTAGTAAAATCTTCACTGCCTGCCCTATGCCCCCTCATAATGGAAATAATCAACTCATCCCTAGAATCTGGCATTGTACCGCCCACCTTCAAACAGCTTCAGTCACCCCCATCCTCAAGAAGCCAGGTCTGGACCCAGATGACTTACATAACTATCGGCCAATCTCCAACCTTCCTTTCCTAAGCAAAATCCTGGAAAGAGCAGTTGCCGCCCAACTCCAGCAGCACATGTCCAACCATGAGCTCTATGAACCCCTTCAGTCTGGCTTCAGGGCACGCCATAGCACAGAAACTGCCCTCATCAAGATCACCAACAACCTCCTCATCACTGCAGATTCTGGCCACATCAATATTCTGATCCTCCTGGACCTCTCTGCAGCCTTCGACACAATCTCCCACACCATCCTCCTCACCCGCCTATCTGACTACCTTGGTCTCACCGGTACAGCACTCTCCTGGTTCCAGTCCTATTTAAACAGTTTGTCACCATTGGAGACTCCAGTTCCATCCCAGCTCCAATCAACCAGGGCGTGCCTCAAGGCTCTGTGCTTGTCCTCTTCACTATCTACATGCTTCCCCTTGGTCAGATAATTCGCAAACATGGTCTCAACTTCCATTCTTATGCTGATGATACTCAATTATATCTCTGCACCAAACCATCCACCCAGCTACCCCCACAGTCACTCGTCAACTGCCTACATGATTTAAAACTCTGGATTACATCAAATCTACTCAAATTAAACAACAATAAAACAGAGCTCATGGTTGTGGCCTCCAAGGCGCTGCTCCAGAAGGTTGGAGATCTTCTCCTGGATGTGGACGGTTGCTCTATATCCCCATCCACGGAAGTCCACACCCTGGGTGTCATCCTTGATTCCACGCTATCTTTCCAATCACACATAAAATCCATTACTAAATCAGCTTTTTACCATCTCAAAAACATCTCCAGACTCTGGCCCTCCCTCTCTGAACCTGTGGCTGAGACCCTCATACATGCCTTCATCACCTCCCGCCTGGACTACTGCAATGGAGCTCTGCGAAAGCTGCCCTCTGCCAAGGATACGGCCGAGGTAATGATGACCAGTGTGTTCGGGATTCATGGATTCCCTAAAGACATAGTTTCTGACCAGGGGCCCCAGTTCGTGTCCCGGTTAAGGAGGGAGTTTTGCCGGCTCATCGGGGCTAAAGCCAGCCTAACCTCTGGGTATCACCCGGAAGCCACCGGCCAGACTGAACGCCTTAACCACCAACTGTAAACCGGCCTCTGGTGCTTTGTCTCTCAGAACCCCTCCACATGGAGTAAACACCTGGTTTAGGTTGAGTATGCGCATAATTCATTGCCAGCATCTGCCTCAGGCTTCTCTCCCTTCAAGTGTGCTTATGGTTATCAACCCCCAGTCTTTCCAGATAATGAACCTGAGGTGTCGGTCCCCTCTGCCCATGCCATGATTCGACATTGCCACCGCATCTGGACAGCTGACCTAGAGGGAGGGGTACTGTCACAACGCAGTGACGATTACCGTAAATGTTAGTAGATTTGCGCAATAGAAAACAACGTGCGGCTGATTTGACCAAGCAAACGTGAACCACGGCTGGCTTGACCGCAGTAATCCACTGGGCTGTGTGAGAAGATAGACTCAGGCTCTTGCTGCTAAACAGGCAGCGCTGCGGGCAACAGTTGGCCTGTGGACTGTTGTTTGACCACTAATGACGTTACTTATTATAACATAACATAGCACCAGCACATAGCAAGCCTCTGTACTTAGGTGAAATAAACAATTCATTCAGTGTGCAGGGCCATCGGCTAACGTTATCAGCTAGCCTGCCTGACAATATGATGGCGTCAGATATCTAACACCATCACACAAATTAGTCAACGTGAACTAAGTTAGCAAGCTTTATGTTCAATCGAAATATCAAACAGAGTAGGCTAATAAAATTACACCAATCATTTTAATGCTGTAGTTAACAACAACTCCACCACTGCTCCCTGGCTTGCTGGCGGCCATGACTTGCTTGTCAGAAAGACGTCGTTGGTGTAGACACTTGTCACTCAAACATGTCTGACCAATGGGGAAGCACCCGCCCACTGGGGGATGTTTGTGTCAAAATAATTCAATGGAAAAAAAAAACTAGTTCAAAACTTTTTTCACTTCAAATCGAAAAAAATATTATCAATAAAAAACAACGACACTTCAAATGATTTTTTTTTTTTCTTTAGGGGGGGATTCAATTTTATTTTTGCATTTGAACAGTTTTTTCTTTGATTGAAAATATTTTTTTTGATTGAAGCAACTTTTTTGGGATTGAATAATTAAGTCACAAATGTCCTACCCATAACATGGCCCAAACACAAAAAAGATTACTTCAATCAAAGAAAACATTTTCAATTAAAAAAAAGTGTTCAAATGCAATTTTTTGAGTCTCAAATATTTTTTTGCATTCAAAAACGTTTTTTCTATGATTGAAAAAGTTTTTTTTTGATTGAAGTGATTTTTTTAATGGAAAATATTTGTTTTTGTTTGAAGCAACTTCTTTTTTGATTGAATTATAAAGACACAAATGTCCTACCCATAATATGGCCCAAACACAAAACAACATTACTTCAATCAAAAAAGTTGCTTCAAACAGAAAACCTTTACTTCTATCAAAGAAATCATTTTCAATCAAAGAAAAACAGTGTTCAAATGCATTTTTTTGAGTCTCAACTATATTTTTGCATTCAAACACTTTTTTTCTTTGATTGAAAAGGGTTTTTTGATTGAAGTGAAGGTTTTCTTTATTGAAAACATATATTTTGATTGAAGCAAACTTTTTTTTTATTGAATAATAAAGACTCAAATCTACCTTCATACATGATACAAGATCCCAGGGCTGGGAGGCCACGGTAACAATTATGTGACCGATATAAGCAGGTAAAGCAGGGGAATGAGGACACAGTTTGTCTTGTTTCCTTTCCAGATTGCCTCTCTGTATGATTTGTTTAACATAATGTATCATAACAGTCACATAAGCACAATGCATATCCTCCACTGACACCAAGACAATTGAGATTCACAGATGCTAATCTCAATATGGTGGACATTTATACATTCTTGTATTTGTGAAAAATAATTGACACCACCTAAGCCTAACAAAATATTTCAAACTTGAATATGCTTCAAAAGTTCAGCTCTGCCATAAAGATTGTCATTAGGATGCAAAATGACATCATATGAGTGAAAATGCCTCGTCTTGCAATCGGAATGAATTCGGGCAATAGGATACTACACATGAATAAGAAAATGGCAAACCTACTTTCAAGTGATTATCCTTTTAATACTGTCACCACATTTTTTGTAAAATCAAGGAATGATAAGACTTTTGTATTGTTTTATAAAATATCTTAACAGGAGCACTTCTATGATGCGGAGAAAGGCACTGGATATTTAGCATGGCGCCTTAAGACAGTGTCCAGGAATGCAGTAAAAAGACAAGCCAAGACGGCTCCAGTGGCTCAAGCACAAGGACCAAAGCGCCGAAGATTGGCAGCCACTTTGCCTGAGCAGCTTGATAGAGATGCTTGAAGGGAGGCCATATCATTTCTCATTCACTCTCATGATGAAGCAAGTGTGTTTCAGAAGATGAAGATGACCTTTCAATATCACCAAGACCTAGTGCATGACCCACAGAGAACCACAGATGTCTTTAAAACATTTCCACGGTTTTTAGATGTCAAAGGGCTGGTGAGTTGTCCATTTCATTTATTTACACTTCATTGTTTTGTTGCTCGAAATACTCTGACCTTCTTGTTGGCATTTTGTGTATTTATATGCTTATGTGATCAACATAGTTTACACATAGTGTGTAGTTTGATGATAAAAGAATTCTGCGGAGGCAAGGCTGGGTGGAATGACAGAGCAATCTTTATTGAAACAAAATCTAGAGACTTGAGTCCGGATCAGAAGCGGCTGCTTTCCGATATAATCAAATCTGTGGACAAAGCAATGCCAAAACATTGCCCTCTGCTCTATCAGAACTCCTATCAGCCTTTGATCTAAGGAGATTTACCAAGTGCCACCTCCTCTTCTCTCCCTGCACGGGCCTTTAGAGTCCCTTTTCCAGTACACACCCACTTCTTCTAATTGGTCACTTTGGTAAATTATCCAATAGACTAAAAGAGGAGTTGACCTGTCTCCCTGATAACTCATCTAACTTGGCTGCTGTCAACTTTAGGTCTTGTCCCCAAATTGACACCTCTATCCTTCTACGGGAACATAAACGTTTAGACATCTCCCACCATTTGGCGTGCGGGCCAACCTCAGGTTTAGTACTTTATGATGGCCTGCTGCCTGCTAACCTTTAGCCCTCACACAGTTGAAAAACTACTCTAGGACCCCTGGAGCTGTGAGCCTCCCTCTGTCTGCATTCATTAACTCACATGAGAAGAAACAATTAGTCATCATTCAATCTATAGTAAGTAAACTCAAAAATCAGAATGTGTTGCCATCCAGATACCTCAATACTAATGGCTTGTTTCACCTCATTATCCTCCTGATAGCCTGGGACAGTGACATGGCTTCGCTGCTGCTCCTTGTCCATCTCCTGCCACCCACAGCTGGATGGAGTACCAAGATAAACCCCAGTGATGCAGTGGACAAAATGTTGCGCTTTCACAAGGTATGCATGTCTTTTTTTATCCAATTAGCCAGTATTTTATATGTATTAACTCAATTTGAAATGACTTGGAAAGGCATAGTCAAACAAAAGGACTAAACTGAACGTCTTCACGTTGGCTACAATTGCTCAACAGTGAGGACTTCTTTGGGACACACACACTCTTTGTCATGGCTTGTTTAACAACTCAACTTTTCTGGTGTACAGACCCAAGTAAGCAGTTGAAAACTTGATAGTGTAAGGTGTTAATGTTACCGTTCTGTTTTTAGTCATGCTGCAGCTTGGATGAACACCTTCGGAGAAGAGATGGGAGACAACCATACATCCTTGCTGTTGGTCGAACCAGGAACAAGACTGACATTTTCTACATTGTTGTGGACAAACAGCTCATCCCCTGCCAAGCCACTAGCTCGTTGGGTGCATTTGACAAACTGTTTAAATCCCACTACGTGTTCAACCTGTCGTACGATGAGTACCTGGGCCAGCTCTTTACCTTCGTGCAAACAACAGTTTTCAATATTGATGTAGCAACAACAAATGAGCCTCCCAGAGTTCGTGAGTTTCATGCTGAAGTCTTCAACTAAAGTACTTAAATGTTTAAGTGTTTCATTTGTCAAGCTGTGCATGTTCCCTGCCAGTCCTTGATCTCTCATCTGAGACTTGATCACAGTTTTTATCCTAGCACCAGGTTTAAGTTCAACATATTCAGGTTTCAAAAAACATTTAATTAGTTCTCATGAGAAGGATTCTTGTCAAAGTGGAGATGCAGCAAGGCCAGAGTCATTTCAACCTAATTTCCACATGCTCCAAGATACCTCAGAAGTTGCTGGAACAAGTGTCATGCAGAACCCAGAGTCTGAGTGTTTTGAGGTTAATGGATCAGGTCAAAGGAACAAAGAAAATACAGAAAATATTTGTGCTTCAATTATTGCTAAACTACAAGGAAGTGGCATAGCAAATAGTGTTGTGTCATCAGTTTTTGGTGATTTGGAAGAACTTGCTAGTGGACTGCACTCTTGTTATATGAAACACCTTGAATGGTGCAGCTTGGACACATCCTCAGTGATGAACCCAGGGTCACAGGGTGTTTTGGGTCTTGGATCATCAGACACCCTCACCTGGGCGACCCAGTCGGGTTGATCAGTCCCCGACTTGTTTCCAAGCAGCGCACTACACCATGGATCGCCCCTCTTGATCCATAGCCACCTTGATTGATTGATTGATTGATTGCACTTTAATAATCCCCAAGGGGAAATTCATTTGCCACCAAGCCACCACACACACAACAACATACATCAACAGACAGTTGATACTGAAGACAGAGCACAGTACACCACACACTACAACAACAAATAATAGGTTTGCACCATACATAGGCACTGGAAGGACACAACAATCACAGCAATATCACCAGCATAAATTACAACAACCAACATCATAAATCATAAACAAGGGCATAATTCACAACAACAGCGCAAGTTACAACATATCAACAGCTCTTGTTAAAGAGTCTGATTTCTGTGGGAACAAAGGACCTCCTAAATCTCTCAGTGGAGCATCTGGGTATGAGGAGCCTTTGACTCCTGCCACTCTTATTGAAGATGTTGTACAAGGGGTGGTCATCCCTTGACAACACACTCCTCATCTTCCTCATTACACTCTTCTCTAATATTTCCTCCACATAATTTGGGCATGAACCAATGATGGAGCCTGCTTTCCTTATCATCTAGTTAAACCTGTTCCTGTCCTCAACTGTTCTGCAACTGCCCCAACACACAACAGCATAAAAAAGGACACTTTCCAGTATCCCATGATAAAATGTGTTTAAAATAGGCCTACCCATATCAAATGCCCTCCGTTTCCTAAGAAAAAACAATCTAGACTGGGCCTTCTTGAAGGTAACTCTGCTGTTCTCCTTCCAGTCTAGTTTTTTATCTAAGTGAACACCAAGGTATCTGAATGAAGGAACTACCTCTACTGGCTGACCTCTGATAAAACAGGGGCTACCTCAATCTTTTTCCTTTTCAAATCAAATTTTAACTTCTTAGTTTTGTCTCTGTTTAGAATGAGATGGGCATCATCACACCAACTGACAAAGCTATCCACCTCATTCTGATACACTGCATGGTCGTTGTTGGTTATGTAGCCTACTAATGCAGAGTCATCAGAAAACTTCTGTAAGTGACAAGAGGCACTGCTATGTCTGCAGTCAGAAGTATAAAGTGTAAATAAAAAGGGAGATACAACTGTACCCTGTGGTGCCCCTATATTAGAGGTGATAATCTCAGACTTGGTGTCATGAACCCTCACATATTGAGGTCTGCTTGTGAGGTAGTCTGTGATCCATGCAACAGTAGATTTATGAAGATTAAAACCAAAAAGCTTTTTAGCTAAAATGTTTGGCTGTAAAGTATTAAAAGCACTTGAAAAATAAAAAAAAAACATTTTTCTCACAGATGCAGCAGTCAGCTCTAGATGACTGTGCACCCTGTGCAACAAGTAAAGTAGTGCATCATCTGTACCTATGCCCCCCTATACGCAAACTGAAGTGGGTCCTGAAAGGCACTAACCTGTGCCCTTAGGTGTCCCAGCACAGTCCTCTCAAAACATTTCATAACATGTGATGTTAATGCAATAGGTCTGAGGTCCTTTAATGCCTTAGCATTAGGTTTTTTTGGCACTGGCACAATACAAGATGTTTTCCAGATTGCTGGGATTTTGGACACAGACAGAGACAAGGTATACATATAATATAACACCCCACACAGCTGATCAGCACATACTTTAAGAACGCGCTGCATGATCCCATCTGGGCCAGGGGCCTTATTTACCTTAAGCCGCCTAAGCTGAGAACATACCTCCTCAACAGTGATAGCTATTGGGGGGCAGGGGAAATAACCACTCCCATCTTCCTCTACGGACATAATGGACAGTGTAGTGAGCAACTGAGTTGACAGTAGAGTCAAATCTGTCATAGAATTGATTAGCCTCATCAGGTGTAAAAGTACCTTCTTTCAGACTACTAATTACCTGGCCATATCCCGTTATTGACTTCAAGCCCCTCCATAGACCTTTAGTGTCACACTCTTGAAGTTTGTTCTCAACCATATCTCTGTAATTATTTTTCCCTTGCCTTATGGCAGCCTTTAGATTCTTTTGTGCAACCCTAACCCTAACATTATCTTCACTCATGAAGGCAGCTTACTTTTCATTTATTGCATTCTTTATTTCTTTTGAGACCCACGGCTTATTGTTTAAAAAAGTTTGATAGTTTTATAAGGGATGATCAAGTCAGTACAGAAATTAACATAGTCAGTAAAATGATCAGCCACAACATCAGCCCCATTGGGGTCTTCCTCATAAAACACAGACCAGTCTGTACACTCAAAACACTCCTGTAGATCCTCACATGCCTCCTTAGACCTTACACGCACTGACTTTGTTGATATAGGCTGTTTGCGGGCCAAAGTGGTGTATTTGGATGAAAGGAGCAGCAGGTTATGGTCCGACCTACCGAGTGGAGGAAGGGCAGTGGACGTGTAACTGTCTTTAATATTGGCATAAAATAAGTCAATAGTCTTGCCACATCTCGTGGGACAGTTGACAAACTGCTTGAACGATGGAAGTGAGGCGGAGAGAGTACAATGGTTAAAATCGCCACTGATCATCACAAGAGCGTCCGTGTGGCTTTGCAGTTCGTGAGCTACTCTGGCTATCATGTCAGTCGCCAGTTTGGCATTGGCAGATGGTGGAATATACACCAGAATGACAATGACATTGGAGAATTCACGAGGGAGATAGTAAGGTCTGCAACTCACCGCCAACAATTCAATGTTTTGGTCACACACTCTGCTTTTCGGTGATGTGTCCAGGGTGACACCATTGTTTGTTCACGTACAGGCAAACACCTCCCCCCGATTTCTTGCCTGAATTCACCGGGTCTCTGTCCTGTCGGATCACGGAGCAAGCCATCCATTTCTATGTATGCCGTCATAACGCTGTCTGTAAGCCACGACTCCTTGAAACAGAGAAGGCTGCACTGTCGGTACAGCCGATCATACTTCACAAGCGCTGCCAGTTCATCAACTTTGTTGACTACGGAGCGCATGTTTCCCATAATCACAGATGGTAGGTCAGGCTTGTGCTTCCTGAGCCTGTTCCTCACCCTAATGCCGCTCCGTCGGCCTCTTTTCCTTCGCTTTAATTTCGGAGGTAAATCCAAGCGTGGATGGCCACAGTTCGCATTGTATCCCGAATGCTGTATAGTTCACCCATGCTGTAGGAGACGGTTGCTGCTGGGTCAGATATCCAAGGCCTTGTACCTTCATGCGGATAAATACACTCCATATAACTAACCACATAAGTCCAAACATGTGCACTTTAAATCCCGACATATTGCGTGTGATTCTTGCATTCAATGAAGTGACACGATGGTAAAACAAGACACGTACAAACACGGACAAACATTTTAACACTGCTGGTAGCGAGTCGCCGACAGGGCAGGCGCCATCTTGAATTCCTACCCAAATGCTTTGTCTGCTGCCTCACTGATGTTTTTGGTGGCTTTTCTCTCCTGTAACCCCCTGATGCCAAGGAGCCTGAGTGTCCGGTGCAGGCTCTGCCCTGGAAATCCCCTGCAGCCAACCTCGACTGGCTCACAGCGGGCCCTCCATCCATTCAACCTGCAGGCCCCTACCAGCTCAAAATACTTTGCCTTCTTCTGCTCGTAGGCCACCTCAATCCGTCTTCCCACGACTGTTAGTTCCACCAGCACCACTTGCTTTGAGCTCTCAGATGTTAAGACCATATCTGGCCTGAGTGTTGTGTTTGTGATGTGCTCTGGGAAATTCAACTGCCTCCCAAGGTCCACCTTTAGCTGCCAGTCGCACGCTGATGATAGCAGCCCAGTTGGGACCTTTCGCTGTGACTGTGGTTTCTCTCCAGCCCTGATGAAAGCAATGTTCGGCCTTCTGGGGGTTGGTATCTACTCTGCTGGATTCCAGCACAGATGACATCCGCTACTGCCTTCAGCACCTGGTCATGGCGCCATCTGTACCTCCCCTTGCCCATGGCTTTTGAGCAGGAGCTTAAGATGTGCTCCAGAGATCCTCTTGCAGGGCACAGTGGACATGCTGGTGTTTCTGCCAGCCCCCAGCAATGCAAGTTTGATGGACTTGGGAGGACATCATACACTGACTGAATCAGGAACTTGAGTCTTGCTGGTTCTGACTTCCAAAGCTCTGACCAGGTGATCTTCCTTGTCGATGCATGGTCCCAGTTAGTCCAAGCTCCTTGCTGACAATTGGCCACTGTTTTGCTGCGGCGTCCCTCCTCCACTTCTGCACGGATCTCACCCTGGATCAGCTGCCGTCTCTCTCTCCCCTGGGCTCTGTCGTAGCGTGGTGTTGTGTGGCTACCAAGCCCTGCCCGTCCAACTGCCACCGAGCCCACCAAGATGCCATGTCGCAGCCTCGCTTCTGCCTGCTGGACCGCCTCCTGTGCCCGCCACTTCCTTCCAGTTTTGACCTCTATGCCTGCAGAGGAGACTCTGGTGTCAGATGAGTCTTTGCAAAGTAGCACCTCCCTGGCTCTTGTGACTTTGAATTCCTCTGTCAGGCCAGAGAAAGAAAACTGCAGTTTGTTAGTATGCCCATATAGGGCAATACAGCTCAGACTCTTCGGCAGACCCAGCCACCTGCGCAGGAACTGACTGATGTTTAGCTCAAAGCCCTCCACTGTTGTTATTGGGACTTGGTACATCAACAATGGCCACAGAAGTCTTGGCAGGATGCCATGTTGATATATCCATGCCTATAACTTCCCCGGAAGGCCTGACCTGTCCACTGCTGATAGCCAGGATTTCAGCTCTGTGTGCGTTCACTGGATCGCAGCTGTTTCTCTCAGAGTGGCGTCGAAAATCTTCCCCAGGCTCTTCACAGGCTTCTCTGACACCGATGGAATTGGAAGTCCATCTAAGTGGAAGCGGTACTGCTCTCCACTCTCCCCTTCCTCGGAATTGAATTTGATAGAAGGCAAAATAAACAAACCGGTACTTATGATCAAGTCCCAGTGAACGATACATTTGTTTACATACCAATTTTGGAGACGATAAAATTAATGTGCCAAAATGCTGATATTTGTAAACTGCTTAGACCTGACAGATACGAAGACTTTTGTGATGGAAGTTATTCTAAGACACATCCATTGTTCTCTTAACACCAGAATTCTTTACAAATCCAGTTGTTCTATGATGACTTTGAGACTTCTAACCCACTGGGTTCAAAACGTGGTGTTCACAAAATGGGCTTTCCTCCTCAAAGGTGTTGGCGTGTAGTTTAATGATAAAAGAATTCTGCGGAGGCAAGGCTGGGTGGAATGATAGAGCAATCTTTATTGAAACAAAATCTAGAGCCCTGCATCCGGATCAGAAGCGGCCGATTTCTGATATTATCAAATCTGTGGACAAAGCAATGCCAAAATGCTTTGCCCTCTGCTCTATCAGAACTCCTATTCGCCTTTGATCTAAGGCAGTGGTGTCAAAGTGATCCAGTAAAGGGCCGTGTGGCTGCAGGTTTTCATTCCAACCAAGCAAGAACACACCTGATCCAAATCAGGTGTGTTTCATTCCAACCAAGCAAGAACACACCTGATTTGGATCAGGTGTGTTCTTCTTGTCCTGGGAGAGATAGATGTAAGAGCAACTACCTTTGGAGCTGCACTGGGTCAGCAAACCTATATAAACGTTATATTTGCATACCACTACACAGACAGGTAGATGTTAATGATATTTGAAATTTAGTGTTAACTACGACGGCCTTTCCTGTTTCTAGAAAGAAAAACCTCAAGTTATTCCCACATTTTCAGCTGCCTGATCAGACATGTTGTTACATATTGCCAGTGTTGGGGAGTAACGAATTACATGTAACGACGTTACGTAATTTAATTACAGAATTTACGTAATTGTAATCCGTTACATTACTGGGAGAAAAAAAAATTAAATAAATTATTTGTTTCGCCTGTTATGTGTTGCCCAAACGCAAATCTTGAGTAGGTCTTCTCTGTTTTCTCACATTTAAAAAGGTCTTTGTACAGAGACAACATGAGATTTGCTTGTAGCTACAGCACCTAAAAAACCCACTGTAACCTATTTTCATACGCACACCCAGCCTCGCTTTCAATAAAACACACACTGGCATTTTATAATTGCGATCAGTGAAATATATGAAAACACTATAAAACACAGTTTAAAACAACAGTTGTTGTTGCCCTAAACGTCATATTTAAAAGCAGCTCAATGTAGAGCTGTCAGAAATTAAAATCAGCCTCCTTGTCATATTTGCAGCAACACTGTTGCTTCAGGCTGTGATCAGGCTTTTTTTGTATCCTCATACTCTCTCCATTAAAACAACCTGCTCCTCTTGGCCGAAATCAGCCCGTTGTCGCTCCATTTAGTGAGGAAGTGAGCCTCCTTCGCAGTACAGGCCTAAGGTCAGACTCATAATATATGGTTAAACCTTTGAACTGAAAGGTTTATCACACTATAGGTCTTAAAATGTGAAAATGGTTAGCAGTTGAGAGATTTCATTCAAAATTAAGAAAAGTTATCAAAATGTAATCAAATGTAATTAGTTACATTACTTTGAGAAAGTAATTGAAATAGTTACACTACTATTAAATTTTCAACAGGGTAACTTGTAATTGTAACCAACTACATTTCCAAAGTAATCTTCCCAACACTGCATATTGCTTATGAGACATATGGAGATCCATTGGTTGGATGTCGTTCAGCAGAAGCATCTGAAAAGAAATCGTGTTTGGGTTAATGAGGGCTGTGTCTCAAACAATGCTTAGTTGGTTTGACGCAGTATCGACCACTTCCAAACATGGATGTGGTTCTCCATCCGGACCTGTAGGAAGCCAAACTAATGTGTTAAGGACTGTACATCATTTCAGAGTGACATGCAACATTGTTAGTAACACCTTTGTTAGTTCCACACTCATGCTTTGATTAAGTGAGTAATTTTCTCCTCTGGGAGAAGCATGCAAAACACGAACAGTTAGATAACACATGATTATATCAGCTATGGCCATAACCTTTTGGAAAAAGCAGCTGTTACCGCCCTTTGACAAATTTTCAAAAAACTTCTCAAGGATATCAATGGTTTGAGAGGCCAAATCAAGCTTGATCTAAGTCAGTACATTTAAGTCAGTAGAGGTTATCTCTGCCTCACAAGTCAGTCATCTTCAGTCTTGGTAAAACGTTTTCCCCATGGGTTGGGAGATCTCCACAAAATTACAAATCCATGGACAACAATAGCCTTTAAAATCCAATAAGGCAATCATTTGTTTTCTTTCACAATTTTTGAACATCCAAGATTGTCTGGATGTAATCGGTAGACTTGTAGTCAAGACCGCCTAAACCGAGACCAAGACACTACCAAGACCAGAGAGTATCAAGACCAAGACAAGACTAAGACCAAGACAGACCAAGTCAAGACCAAGACTAGTTCAGCTTAAGACTGAGACCGAGACAAAAAAAACCCTAGTTTTTTGCCATTTTGCACGAGTTGTAGAACATAAGCACCATACTGTATGGAAAGCCGTTTGAGCATTTATTCAATATCCTTGATATCAGACTTAAGGTTCATGTACTAGTAAGCGTTTTGCCCTCACTAGTAAGACAATTTGGCGCACTAGTAGAACTACTAGGGCGCACTAGTAGAACTACTAGGGCGCACTAGTAGAATGACTGTGTCTTACCAGTAATGTTTTTTCAACTACTAGTGCCACTTTTGGCTTACTAGTGCCCAATCAAACCCTACTAGTAAACTACTGTTCTGCACTAGTAACACTACTAGGCCCTACTAGTAGGCATGTGTCACTCACTAGTAGCCTTTTGGACCCTACTAGTAGCACCAAAATGCCCACTAGTAGCACTAGTAAGGCATTTTTTACCTCACTAGTACTACTAGTAAGTACAAAAATGTCCACTAGTAGTACTAGTAAGGTATATTTTACCTAACTAGTACTACTAGTAACAGCAAAAATGCCCACTAGTAGTACTAGTAAGAGCCAAAATGTCCACTAGTAGCACTAGTAAGATGTTTTTGATCTCACTAGTACTACTAGTGAGGGTCAAAATGTCTACTAGTAATACTAGTATGTCTCTTTTGACATCACTAGTACTACTAGTGAGGTCCAATGGGCCTACTAGTACTACTAGTAAGGTGTTTTTTACCTCACTTGTACTACTAGTGAGGCCCAAATTGTCTACTAGTACTACTAGTAAGAGCCACAGCAACCACTAGTAGCACTAGTTGGGATATTTTGGACCATACTAGTACTACTAGTAAGGGGAAAATGCTCACTAGTTGAACTAGTAGAAGCCAAAATGCTTACTAGTAACACTAGTTGCACAAAATGCTAATGGGAAGGTGGGAAATAAGCATTCATTAAGGCTTCCTATTGGCTCTCTAATTCAAAATAAGTAGTGCCGACAAATCAAGACTCAGGATTTTGTCATTATCCCACCTGCTTCATTTGCATTTTGCGCACTAGTACTACATGTTGGCCTGACGAAATGCAACTAGTGACACTAGTGGATTCATGGCGCAGCTTACATGTTAACTAGTATGTACCAAACTGTCCACTAGTAGTACTAGTACAGTATTTGTGACCTTACTAGTACTACTAGTAGAGGGCAACATGTCTACTAGTACTGCTAGTAACAGCCAAAATGTCTACTAGTAGCACTAGTAAGGGCCAAAATGTGTACTAGTAGCACTAGTAAGTGGCAAAATATCTACTAGTAGCACTAGTGGGGGACTTTTGCACCTTACTAGTAGTACTAGTAACATCAAAAATGCTCACTAGTGTTGCTAGTGACAGATAATTCTTTCTTACTACTGTAACTAGTGGAAGAAAGTTTGTCTTACTAGTGAGCCTCTGAACCTCACATGTAAGGAGTTTGGCTGTACTAGTATGACACAATACACTACTAGTGCGCAACTAGCGCGCTACTAGTATGCAATTGTACACTACTAGTGCGCGACTTCATGCAACTTGTGAGACATTTCTGTTACAAGTAAGACATTTCTGTGCACTAGTAGGACAACTTTGGCATCCTAGCAGGACAACTACATCTTACTAGTGAGGCAAAACTGTGCACTAGTTGACAACTGTGCGCTACTAGTACTACTTGTGAGGCACTTGATGTTAACTAGTAGAATTTTATAGTGTCACTAGTAGTGACAGCAGCACCAGCACATCTGGGACCCTCGCAAGTTAAAATGAACGCCAGTTAACCTGTCACACTGGTCGAGGCCATTAAGCTAACTGGAGCTGTTTACAACGTTACAGAGAGCGAGGCTTGAGATCAGGAATCGTTTGCTTTTGTCTGGCTCTCCGATTTGATCAATCATGCTCTTGACTAAGGTTAGGACAGGGGTGAGGTGAACAGAAATACAGAAATAAATAAATGTAGGTGAACAGAAATACAGAAATAAATAAATGTAGGTGAACAGAAATGTATAAATAAATAAAAAGAATTTGTTATTTTATTTATACTTGTATTTATTTATTTATACATTTATTTCAGCATTTATTTATTTATTCATTTGTTTATGCATGTATTTATTTCAGCATTTATTTATTTATACATTTATTTCAGCATTTATTTATTTATTTATATAGTCATTTATGCATTTATGAATTTATGCATTTATTTATTTATTTATACTTATGTCAGGTTTGGTCCTCCATACATCTTGGCCCTTACTAGTGCTACTAGTAGACATTTTGGCTGTCACTAGTAGTACTAGCAGACATGTTGCCCTCTACTAGTAGTACTAGTAAGATCATGAATGTCTCACTAGTGCTACTAGTAAACATTTTGGCTGTTACTAGTAGTACTAGTAGACATTCGGGCCCACACTAGTAGTACTAGTAAGGTCACAAATGCCGTACTAGTACTACTAGTGGGCAGTTTGGCTTTTACTAGTAGTACTAGTAAAATCATAATAGCCTCACTAGTGTTACTAGTGGACATTCTAGCCATTACTTGTGTACATGTAAGTTGCAAGATGCCGCCACTAGTAGTACTAGTGGACTGCATGCAAATGAGGAAGGTGGGACATGGATTTTGATTGGTGAATGTTCAAACTTGTGTGCTTGAGGCCTTAAAGGGGCCGCTCTGAATACCAGAGTGTTTAGCAGCAGTCATTTCGGAAGATGTGTCAACTTGTTTTGTATTATTATGAAATGAAAATTAACTGAATGCATTTCTAATATTAAAAGGCTTATTAATTAGGTCATTTCTTTGTTTATGTTTCCTTAGTATTTTTTGTTTATTCATGTTTATTATATATATTATATTACTTACAAATCAATATCAATTTTATCTCCATTTGTAGGAATTAAAATATTCAAAGCTAAGATAGATAGATAGATAGATAGATAGATAGATAGATAGTGGCTAAGATATGCCCAGAATTATTATTATAATAGTTTTTGTCATTACTTTACCTCTAGCAATACTTGTGATATCCTTGATATCCTTGATATCCGTGATATCCGTGATATCCTTGATATCAGTGATATCCGTGATATCCTTGATATCAGTGATATCCGTGATATCCGTGATATCAGTGATATATCAGTGATATCCGTGATATCCTTGATATCAGTGATATCCGTGATATCCTTGATATCAGTGATATCCGTGATATCAGTGTTATCCGTGATATCCTTGATACCAGTGATATCAGTGATATCCGTGATATCAGTGATATCCGTGATATCCTTGATATCAGTGATATCCGTGATATCAGTGTTATCCGTGATATCCTTGATATCAGTGATATCCGTGATATCCTTGATATCAGTGATATCAGTGATATCCGTGATATCCGTGATATCCATGATATCCGTGATATCAGTGATATATAACTGATATCAGTGATATCACTGATATCCGTGATATCCTTGATATCAGTGATATCAGTGATATCCGTGATATCACAGATATCCCTGATATCCGACTTGAGGTCATGAAAAATAAGTTAAAAGAGAATGTACCTTGGTCGGTCAAGCTGACACTCTACCACTAGATGGCAGTATGAGTACATAAATGTATGGCTGGTTTGTTTCTTTGTTAACTGTTGGCTTTTTTTCCAGGTTATTGATACAGATGTATTTCACACTGTTAATTTCACTTGGTATTTGATGCCTATGATTTTATTTGCAACCTAATTAAAGGCAGCATGTATTAACTTCTCATTTCTGAACCACATATAGGCCTACCTGTATAGAAGAAGGGGCTTGTGTTGATTGTGTAGCAATAAATAACGGACAAAATAATAATAATATATAAAATAATCTCATAATAATATGAATAATAATAATGGATAAAATAAAGTTCCTATCGGACACCCTTCAGTGGAATAAATTTCCTCAAAGTGTACTTTTTTTTTAATGTCTTTATTGACAAAAAGAGTATACACAGGATTGAATACAGTTAGAGATGAGATGAGTGTATACAACATTAATACACAAACAAACAATCATAGATACGCCAGGGGTTGACAGCAAAACAGGAAAAAGAAAAACTTAAATATTTTGTAAAGCTTACAGAGATCATACATTTTAACAGCTTTTTTATTTTCACAATCACAGAGGTATATATTATATATATAGATATATTGACCAACACATGCAGACAGTTCCAGGAAGTTTGGCTTCTTACCAGAGAATTTAGATTTGTGTATGTAAAATTTAGATAAAATAATTAACAAATTAATCAAATAAAACTGTGAGTTTAGTCTTTTATCATATTCAGTGTAGCCAAACAAAACATTTTTCCAGCATAAATTAAACTGGGGGTAAATATGATCACTGATAAAGCATGCCAGTCTGCTCCAGAGTTGTCTGGTGTGTGGGCAAGACCAAAATAAATGAACCAATGTTTCGTTGACAGTCACAGTGGGTACAGTTCACAACAATGTCCTTCTTAAGCCTTTGTATATAATGGTTAGTTGGGTAAAATCTATGAAGCATTTTAAAGAATATCTCTTTGACCTTGTTGGTTAAAAAAACTTATGAGGTAGTAGCCAGACTTTTCCCCACTTAATATTTCCGACAAATGTAGACCAGTAGGATAAAGCAGAGGGTGAACTCACAATGTCCTGTTGAAATAATTGACGAATAATCTTGTTTTTATTTTTATTATTACCTGTGAAACAAGCTTTCCCAATTGCTGTTTCAGTAATGGTTAAAGATATGGGCAGGTTATTGTTTACATTAAGATTTTTAAAAAGGGAAATAATTCCAGAAGGCACAGCATCGAAAACAATAGAAAATTCCTTGGGTGTAACAGGGATTCCATAGCGTTGCATAAATTCAATATAACTGTAAAGACGACCATGCTGATCAAACAACTGACTCAGTAAAAGTTTATTATTATCAAACCATTGTTGGAGGAAAATAGATTTGTTTTATACAAGATATATCTATTGTTCCGGATAAAGAACCTATGGGGAGTAAAATTGTGTTTGTAGATTAAACACCATGCTAGCAGCATTTGTTTATAGAAAGAGGAAAGTTTGAGGGGAAGTTTGTCAGCATTATAAGTGCAGAGCAAAAAGAACTGGAGCCCACCAACTGATGAGAAAACATTATGGGGAATAAAGTTCCATAAAGAGGTTGGATACTTGAGGTAATGCTTAATCCAATTCATTTTGAAGGTGTTATTTAGGGAAGTGAAGTCCAAGAGATTAAGGCCGCCTTTACTGTATTCATTCATTAACACAGATTTTTTAAGATAGTGAGTCTGGTTTTTCCAATCAAAGTCAAATAAAATCTTGTCTATTGATTTACACACACGACTCTCAACTCCTAGTGATAAGGCAGCATATGTTAACCTTGATATACCTTCGGCTTTTGAAAGGAGTATTCGACCTCTTAAAGATAAGTCACGTGAAAGCCACTGATAAAATTTTTTTTTATTGGATCAATTATTGAGGTGAAGATATTATAACATTTTTGGGATTCATTTTTTATCAATAATGATACCTAAATAAGTAACAGAGTTCTTTATTGGGATATTGGAGATTGACTCATCACAACAGTCTTTTATAGCAAATAGTTCACATTTTTTGAGATTTAGATGAAGACCAGATGCTTTAATAAATTGTTCTATAATATCTATAGCTAAAGGTACTTGAGAGCTATCTTTTAAAAACAAGGATTTGTCATCTGCCAGTTGACTAATTAAAACACTTCTATCAGCAATAAAAATACCTTGCACTTTACTACACTTGATATGATCACATAAGAGTTGGGCAGCTAGCAAAAACAAATATGGAGATATTGGTCAACCTTGCTGAACACCGCGTTTTACAGCAAACCTGGGAGATTACCCAAATTTGAGTTTGATTGAACAGTTAGCATTATTGCACAGAGTTTTGATGGCATTACAGATTGGATTTGATAACTTTACCAAATCCAAATTTTCTTAATGAGTGGAAGATAAAACCGTACTCCATAGTATCAAAGCTTAAAAAAGTCTAAAAAAAAAACTGTTATCAGAAATAAGGTGTGAATAATCAAGCATATCTAAGACAAGTCTGATGTTGTTGGTAATGTGTCTGTTAGGCATCAAAACCTGACCCCTCAAAGTGTACAAGATCTTGCATTTACAAGATGTGAGGTCACAGTGATCTTGATCTTTGATCATTAAAAATCTAATCAGTTCATTGTTCAGTAAAAGGGAATGTTTGTGCCAAATTTGAAGAAATTCCTTCAAGGCTTCTTGAGATATCACCTTCACAAGAATGGGTCACAAGTACGTTCGTACAACCTGAAAACATAATGCCTCCTGGCCCTGGCTATCACCGGCACAGAGATATAATAACATCCTTTCCCTTTCAAAATAATGATGATAATAAAGGATACTGGTGTTATTTTTGTATAATGATCCTTATGACTTAATGGACTGTTTAAGAAAACCAGAAGTGGCCTGTGGCATTAACCTGATGAAGGGCAGCCCAAAGTGTTTGTAGAAAAGAGCATGACGCGTTTTTTTCTACAAACACTTTGGGCTTTTATGATATGGAAGCAACTTTGTACCATAATTCAAATTAAAATGCATTTACAGAAATGCTTTTTCATTTTAAGAATGTAGCTGCATTTTTTGACTCATAAATAAAATTAGTAATAAATCATCCAAATTGCATTTTCATTTTCTTCTTCAAGACTGCTCATTTTGTAACTTAATTCAAATGATAAAGAAAAGGACATTTAAGATTTAATATTCAAAAGATGGCCCAGCAAATAGGTACCAAAATTCAATTTGAAATGTCAAATTTGAAAATTAAAATGCATTAGCAGAAATGCTTTTTCATTTCAAAGTCAGAGCTGCATTTTTTGACTCATAAATCAAATTAGTAATAAATCATCCAAATTGCATTTTCATTTTCTTCTTCAAGACTGCTTATTATGTAACTTAATTCAAATGATAAGGAAAAGGACATTTAAGATATAATTTTCAAAAGATGACCCAGCAAATAGGTACCAAAATTCAATTCGAAATGTCAGATTTGAAAATGAAAATGCATTAGCCGAAATGCTTTCTCATTTCAAAGTCAGAGCTGCATTTTTGACTCATAAATAAAATTAGTAATAAATCATCCAAATTGCATTTTCATTTTCTTCTTCAAAACTGCTCATTTTGCTACACAAAGACAAAGAAAACTGCTTTTTCGTTTTGAAGCCCTCCCCCGCAAAAAAAGGTCCAAAATTCAATTTGAATTCGCAATCCCAAGCGGCGCAGGAGAGTGACGTCAGCGGCCTCTCTTCTTCTTCTTCAGCCCCCAGTCTGACCGACCGTGCTACGCATCTACGTTAGGGGGCGGCGGTGTGCTTATTCGACACTGGAGCAAGAGAAGGGACAAGAGGAGAGTGGGAAGGCTGTGTTGGTAGCATAGACTGTGGTACATGTTTTCAGAAACAGCGGGGAAATCACCACCATGTCCAGTTCTGTACAGCGGTCAAGCCAGCCATGGTTCGCGTTTGCTTGGTTAAATCAGCCGCACATTTTTTTTTCCAGTGCGAAATTCTCTAACATTTACGGTGATCGTAATGAAGCCGCTCTGAAGAGCTGCTGGCAGTGACGGTGGGTCAGACTGCAGACTCACAGTCAGACCCATGAAACACACACGGTACTTTACAGTCAGTATTCCCGGTAATAAACTGAAGGTATCGGCGCTGGACCGTACGTCGACGTCGCCCCCATTATGGATGTGGCAGCTCAGCCCCGTGAACTAATACAAGTCAATGGAGTGAACTTTATAAAGCTTCTTCTACAAAGTGCTATAAGCTAATGTCTCTCTCTCTCCCACACCCACGCACCTGCAACGGGTAACAAAATCACCGGCCGCTTTTTATAGCCTGGAGCCCCGCCTTTCCGAAACCCCGCTGTTCCGAACATAGACTTCAATTCATCGTAATGGCGGGGTTTCCCTTTTTTTCAAAGACCTCGCGCTATTCCGAAAAGTCTATTGGGGAAACCCTCCATTCCGACCCCACCCCCCCAAACTCCGAACGGACACAATCAGAAAGGAAACGGAGGCTGCACATTTATCCCTTTTTGCTTTGTGGGTTCAAACGGATCATGTGGCTGATTAACAGCAAAACAAGCCTACTTCATATTAATGCCATAACACTCATTATGCTTCAGCTGGACAAATGGCTATGTTGAATTGAAATTATTTTATCATGCTAAATATCCGAAATTGTATGAAAATTGCTCCAATGAGTTATACCGATCTTCGGACATATTCAGACACAGCCTGATATGGGTTCTGAGCAAAGGAATGTCTGTTTTCTCCCCCGGTCTGTTGTCAGCAGGAGCTTGGGCTGCAGGCTCGCGCCTGGGTGAAGTGGGCTCAAGTTTCGAGTTCAGCCGAGAGCGAAAAACTGTGTATTTCTTTTGCTCTGTGGGAGATCGCCCACAACAGAGTGGATGAGAAAGCAAGGGGGACATATCTGCCCAGCAAACATCAGAACGCAGAGTGCAGCCTTTGTCTGTCACCTGGTTCAGCACCCTGGACAGCTGCCTGCGTAACTGGATGTGGGAATTTGATGCATTTGAAGCCGCGACATTTGGTTTAGAAACGTCATATATAATAACATTGCTTCGAGTCGTAAACAGTTCTGTAAGTGGAAGACATAAGAATCAATAAGGCTATTAGTGTAAGCAGTGTTGGGAAGATTACTTTGGAAATGTAGTTGGTTACAATTACAAGTTACCCTGTTGAAAATGTAATAGTAGTGTAACTATTTCAATTACTTTCTCAAAGTAATGTAACTAATTACATTTAGTTACATTATGATTACTTTTCTTTATTTTGAATGAAATCTCTCAACTGCTAACCATTTTCACATTTTAAGACCTATAGTGTGATAAACCTTTCAGTTCAAAGGTTTAACCATATATTATGAGTCTGACCTTAGGCCTGTACTGCGAAGGAGGCTCACTTCCTCACTAAATGGAGCGACAACTGGCTGATTTCAGCCAAGAGGAGCAGGTTGTTTTAATGGAGAGAGTATGAGCGATACAAAAAAGCCTGATCACAGCCTGAAGCAACAGTGTTGCTGCAAATATGACAAGAGGAGGCTGATTTTAATTTCTGACAGCTCTACATTGAGCTGCTTTTAAATATGAAGCTTTAGAGCAACAACAACTGTTGTGTTATACTGTGTTTTATATTGTTTTCATATATTTCACTGATCGCAATTATAAAATGCCAGTGTGTGTTTTCTTGAAAGCGAGGCTGGTGTGCGTATGAAAATAGGTTACAGTGGGTTTTTTAGGTGCTGTAGCTACAAGCAAATCTCATGTTGTCTCTGTACAAAGACCTTTTTAAATGTGAGAAAACAGAGAAGACCTACTCAAGATTTGCGTTTGGGCAACACATAACAGGCGAAACAATTAATTTATTCATGGCCACATTAAGTTAAATTATCTGTCCTGCTGCGAGCGCAAAACTTCTTTCAGTGGTGACTGACTGTATATAAAAGTAAATAGGCTATAGCCTAATAAATGTCCTCCTGACGCAAGTCGGATCATCAGCTGAACATCTGTAGAGACGCTCAGAGAGAAAGTAAACAGCAGCGGATCTAGCGCGATCTCTCCCTCCGTACAAATGCTCCGTTCTGATCCAGCTCCACTGGACTTTCAAAGTAAAGGTCACGCCAGCTGTAAATGAGTTAAATAGTGAAACAGCGGCGCTTTTATAGCCGATTTTATGATTAAACTCTGAACAGAACCTGGTCGGGACCAGGTTGTGAGCTAAGTATAAGTTACCATGGTGATCTAGCCGGGTTAAAAGAGAGCCACCTTTATAGTACAGGGAAGCCTGGCTTCTGTCTGTATGAAGTGTTTTCTGTATTTCCAGCACAGGAACATCTTGTTGCTGCTGAGTCTGACTGCCGCCGTACGGTTTGTAGGTTGAGTTGAATGGCACATGACCAGAGAGAGCCAATCACAAGCGTCAGTTTTGGCAGGAGGATGTTGATATGAAAATAACTAAAAACAAACATGAATCCAGGGGAGGCGAAAAACTATTTGATAAATCCGAGCTTTTGCTGCGATTTTTCAAATGTAACTTAAGTAGTAATCATTGAAATTTCCAAAAGCAACTGTAATTTAATTACATATTTTCTCCCAGTAATTACAATTACGTACATTTTGTAATTAAATTACGTAACGTCGTTACATGTAATTCGTTACTCCCCAACACTGAGTGTAAGTCCTTCTTCATATAAAGTTGTGTTACAGTCGCACAGCTGGAGACCGCTAACAAAGTTAGAGACAAGAGAGACAATGAATGAAATCCCGCGAAATGATGTGCGGTCAATATGACCGCTTATGGCTGAAATAGGTAAAACAAATCACATTTTCTTTTCCTTTTGTGTAATTTATATAAAAAACTATTCTCAATTAAAATACAGACACTTTTAGAAAATGGTTAGAAGTCTGTAATGTTTGCATTTTCTTTACATCGCAGATTGATAACTTAATTGTGATAATGTTCAAAGTTATTATTATTATTATTATTATTATTATTATTATTTCACATAAACACACACACAGCAAGTATAATGGTACTGTGCTAGGTATTCTTTTCGTGGTTCTTGGTGCTTGGAGCAATATTGTTGTTGTGGCATTCATGCCAATAAAGCGAATTTAAAATGAATTGAATTAATAAACCTTTAGATTCTTGCCTATAGACTGATAAGTGTTGTGTTTACAAATGAGCAATTTATCCAGATTTCTTGAGATTTGTATTGTCAATGGGAATTTAAATTTAAATGTCAGGCGATGTTTTCTTCATGGAAATTATTTTTCGGGCAAACAATTATAAGAGAGAGAGGGAGCGCGGACGGGGGATCCGTTGTGCGACAGCGGAGCGGAGGGTCAGCAGCTGGATTTTGCACGCACGGTCAGTATTAGTAGGTGTTTGAGGTTTATTACGTTTGCGGACATTATTACATTCAATGTAATAATGTAACAGCCTTTGCGTATGCACAGTTTGCGTGTGTAGGCCCGTGGTCATGATAATCCGTCTATGGCTATAAGAGATGGATACACAATCAATTTCATGTAGTTTTTATTGAATCAAAAATACATAGGTAGCCTATTGTCTTCTCTTCTGCTTTTTTTTTTTTTTTCAAAGACAAACTGAGCAGCACTGCTCAATCCACTCCAGCTCCACCCGCCCGGCGCTCCTCCGAGTGCCGACAGGACTGCCAGCTCTCCGGCGCCCCGGAGCGTGGCTTCCCCGTGCACACCCCCTCCTACTCTGACTTTGTCCGTGTTACAATAAACACTCCATGCATCCAGCTACAGCCTCCTGTCCGCTTCTGGGTCTCACCTTTGCTAAAGACACCTAACATTAACAGATCAAAACAGAGTAAACGGTAGCTATCCGACATCAGATCCACGCTCCTGCCTCCCCCAGCCAGCCCCCACACACCGGCCTGTCGCCTGCGCAGCAGCGCGGGAGGGGACAGGAGAGACCCCGGCGCTGCTGCAGAGGAGCCGTGGACTGCGATAACTCTGAGCAGCATGTGAATTACAATATAATCTATTTCTCGCCTTTCCCCCGATGATCTGAATAAGTCGCTAAATTTGTCGCTAGTCGCTTTTTCGAAATAATGTCGCTTAGAGGGTCTGAAAAGTCGCTAAGTCTAGCGAGACAGTCGCCATGTTGGCAACACTGAAGAAGACAGGCCGCTGACGTCATTCTCCTGCGCCGCTTGGGATTACGAATTCAAATTGAATTTTGGACCTTTTTTTGCGGGGGGAGGGCTTCAAAACGAAAAAGCAGTTTTCTTTGTCTTTGTGTAACAAAATGAGCAGTTTTGAAGAAGAAAATGAAAATGCAAGCTGGATGATTTATTACTAATTTTATTTATGAGTCAAAAATGCAGCTCTGACTTTGAAATGAGAAAGCATTTCGGCTAATGCATTTTCATTTTCAAATCTGACATTTCGAATTGAATTTTGGTACCTATTTGCTGGGTCATCTTTTGAAAATTATATCTTAAATGTCCTTTTCCTTATCATTTGAATTAAGTTACATAATAAGCAGTCTTGAAGAAGAAAATGAAAATGCAATTTGGATGATTTATTACTAATTTTATTAATGAGTCAAAAAATGCAGCTCTGACTTTGAAATGAAAAAGCATTTCTGCTAATGCATTTTAATTTTCAAATTTGACATTTCAAATTGAATTTTGGTACCTATTTGCTGGGCCATCTTTTGAATATTAAATCTTAAATGTCCTTTTCTTTATCATTTGAATTAAGTTACAAAATGAGCAGTCTTGAAGAAGAAAATGAAAATGCAATTTGGATGATTTATTACTAATTTTATTTTTGAGTCAAAAAATGCAGCTACATTCTTAAAATGAAAAAGCATTTCTGTAAATGCATTTTAATTTGAATTATGATACAAATTTGCTTCCATAGTGATGGCTTTACTGATTTTAAATGATTTTTTTTAAGATCTTTAATGTTCCAAGTATTAAATCAATAGTAAAAGTATTATAAGTGACTGTTCATGGAGAATAGGTTGTGACCATAATTATATTGTAGTAATAGTTAAGATTTTTGTTATGTCTTTACATTTTGTCTATATTGCATGTTGATTAAATCGACTTTACTTGTTTAGTCATCACTGTCTGCTAACATTATTCACAATGTAAAGATTGTTAAATGATTAACGTGATTTTTAAAAAATGCAATAGCTTATCATTTAGCTTGGATATCATCAGCAGGTGTGCTGTTGAATAGTGGCTATGTCCAAATTCAGGGGCAGCATCCTTCAAGGACCCATCCTTCGCCGCCAGCAAAGGCAGGGTCCTTCAGAGAGACCTGCAGGCAGCGTCAGACTGTTGTGAAATTGGACGGTCTACCCTTCGCAGCATTTCCTGGTGGCGTCACCAGATGTTCCCGCCCCGACCCGCACCTCACTATTTCTGGTGAGGTAAGGTCCGCGAAAGTGACAAGAAGAGTAGTTTGAAAAGTTTGACTGTCAGATATGTTTGAGCTTCAGGAATTCCTGATTTCCTTTTTAATCCTCGTGCTTGTGGAGGAAGAGTGGAAGCGGCTCTGGTTTATCTCGGGCTGAGAGGACCGTGGAGAGGTAAACCTGTTATTGAACCCACAGTAATGTTATCATTATTATCATTATTAGCTAGCTAACAGTATGGGCTCATTAACATACCGATACATTACGTTAATGCTGACATGTAAACTGCTGATCGCCACATATGGTTTTAATTTATATTTTAAAGGCATTGTATTTAAAATGTTTGGAAGATAGTTTTGTTTGTTGTAATTTATTATGATTATTATTATTATAATTAGAGTATGAAATTATAATTCTTGCCTCTTACTTAAAACATTCTTAGTGACATGGCAGCCGTGGATGGAGTCAGAACTGCAGACCCAGTTGATGGACGATGTGGTGGACAGAGGAGACTGGACCCCCAAACACCCTGAGTACCGACCCAGATGATGTCCCACTGACACCATCCAGCCCAGCAGCACTGCAGGGACTCCTGCTCAGCCTGTTACTGTCCATCATCTGTTACTGTTTTAATATTGTTTTTAATAATAATTATTTTTGTTAATAGTTAATAATAATCTGTAAATAGTTATTTATGCTGTAATTTTGTAAATAGTCATAAATGTTAAGACCTTAATAATAAAAGAAAACATTCAATCCCTTGTTGTCCCTGAAAAGTAGCACTTGATGCCGTTTGCTGTTATAAATTGTACTTGAGCTTTAAATACCGAATGGAATAGACAATGTGTAACAATAAAACAATATTTTATTTAATGAATTATATAAAATGAACAATTATGAACAAATAATTTAAAAATAACTCATACATTTAACTAAATAACAGAAATAATGTAAGGATTGTCCTCTGGAGCAGAGAAGAGCCTCTCCATCCTCTCTGCAGCCTCATGTCCTTCTTCATCCTCCCTCCTCGAAGCAAGAGAAAAGGTAAACTCAAGATCACATTAACACAGGGATGCAAAGATTTACAAAAAGTGACATCAGGACTGACAAATCGGCTATTTATTATTCATTATTATATAGGCTATTATAGCCATACTCCCGTCTAGCCGGCGGAATGTTTCGCCCTGTGAACAAATGTTGTTCTGACTTCGGACAGTGATGAAGCTTCTCTGTTTACTCCCTAAAACACGATGAAATGTGAAACACACCAAAGAGTTCTAATACAGCAAAATAATATAATCATAAGGATAGTAATCATAAACATAGCTCTTTATTCCAACGTTTAACTAGACTTTACACGGATCACAGCCTGATCTAAATCTGTTCATCTTGGTCCATTTATGTACACGAAGTAAAACGAGTCTATAACATCTCCGCAGTCACAATACGATATACGATATAAGTCAACCTCTGAACGTCTAATGGTTGAAAGTAAAAGGCATTAAGTTGAGCATTACCAACGTATTTTAACTGATATTCTGAGGTTTTAAGGTCCCTTGAAGTTTAACATCTGGCGTTTGACGCTCAAATGACTAAAAACGGAGTATAGACCCAATACTTACACTTGAATGCGAGATCTGCGCCACTTGAGGTCGCCATTATTTATTTATTTATTTCTTCTCTTTAGGCGCGCAATGAATCTTGGGCAATTTGTAGCCGCGAAGGATAGTAGCGGTGTGTCCTCCAGGAACAGGCAAAAGAAGGAGGCATTTGTGGGGAGCTTTTGGAGCACACTTTGAATTTGGACAGGCTTCGCGCGGCTTAGTGACGTAATTGCACTTCAAATACGCACTCCGAAGGATGGTGCCCCTGAATTTGGACACAGCCAGAGTTTCTCAATCCTGGTCCTGGGGGATCCACTGCCCTGCATGTGTTAGATGTTTCCCTGATTCAACACACCTGATTCAGATGATCAGCTCATCATCGAGCTCTGCAGAAGCCTGATAACGACCCATTCATTTGAATCAACTGTGCTGGAGCAGGGAAACATTTAAAACATGCAGGGCATTGGGTCCCCAGGACCAGGGTGGAACCTAACAGTAACTTTAGGAGGCAAACAGTGCAGTTCCTTTCATCAAAGCATCTTAATAGCCTACGCATGTGTTCTGGCCTAAAGGTAAGTTTTTGTAGTAACTTTTACAGTGTAGTGTTGTGGATAAATAGAGAAATTATGCTAGGAGTCCAGGAGGATCACGTACGTGCAACAGTCTGATTCTGTCATGAGTGTTACTTGAGAAGTAATTGGAGCGCAGTATCCAAAAAAATCAAATATTTTTATATTTGGCTCTAAAACTGCTGAAAAACAGTAAATTGTGCCTTTTTATTGGCTGCGTCCTGTGCTGACCACACTTTCTGCAGGTGTTAGTCTGCACCTTTGTTGAGTACTGTCATTGAGGAACAGATCTAGTGGCAGGGGATGGTGGAGTGAGCCCACTGCACCTGTACGGCCGGAGCTGTGGAGACCTGCACTCACGTTGATGCTGTTCCAGTTCAACACAGTTCAAAATACAACTTTAATAATCACCATGTAGTTTAATAATCTCTGGCCATGTCAATCAAAAACTAAACATTATTATCTTTGCAAAGGCAGAATTTAAGGCATAGCTGTAGTATTGGATCACATTATATTGTACAAGTGGTCATAATGTTATGGCTGATCGGTGTATTTACTTATGTCAACCTATTTTTTTGCACAATTTTGTATGCCATATTTGTATGTAGTTTGTAAATTGTTTTCCTGAAAAGGCTTCACTTGATTGCATTGTTTACTTATGTTAACTTATTCTTTTGCACTTTTTTTTTTTTTGTTGCAATATTTGTTGTAAAACATGCACCCAAACAATTGCACAATTACAATGGCATTTCTAATAAAAACAGTCAGACAATCAAAGTCAATTACATTTATTGCCATGGAATTACACACCTTATTTACACTTATACAGCTAAGAAACGTTTGTTTTGTATTAGGTGCAAAGAACACAATGGTATAACATCAACAAATTCTAAAACATAAGTACACAGATATATAGATTTAAGCGTAGCATACAGGTAAGTGCCTCTACGCTGTCTCCATCTTCCTCATCTTCTGCCATGTGTGTGTCTGTCTGGTCTTTTCTTCATTTAAGTCGCTCTTGTCTGCATTAGTACCAGTCTGGCTGTGTAACATGAGAGTGAACCAGGTGCAGTGATGGAGCCCAGTCAGGGTGTCACTCATCCATTTCATATGCTGGTTTACCTCTAGTGAAACAACATCAACACTCAAAATATTCTGTTAATGTCTATCGATCAATTAATCTATTTATCTACCAGCCAGTTAGCCAATTAGTTAGCTAGCTAGCTGGCTAACTGGCTGTCTCGGTAACAATGTCTGTGCAGTAAAATCGGATTTTGCACTAAAACATGACCAATAGTAAACAATCAAAACCCCAGAATGAAAATGTCGGGTGAATGTTTTTGAATGAATCGATCTATTCATCTGCCAGTTAGCTAGCTGGCTGGTTGTCTCGCTGTCTCTGTAGCTATTATTATGCAGTAAACTTGGATCTTGCACTAAAACATGACCAAGACCAAACTATGATGAATGAAATGAAAATGTCTGGGTGAATGTCTATCGATCTATTCATCCACCAGCTGGTTAACTAGAGAGCTAGAGACAGCAAGTTAGCCACCTTAGTTGGTTAGCTAGCAACTGTGGCTGTCTCGGTAGCTATTATTATACAGTAAACTCGGATTTTGCGCAAAAACATGACCAATAGTAAACAATCAAAACACTCACCTGAATAAAAGTGTCTGGAATACACTTTCATATCACTTTCATATATCTCGGGATGCTATCAAACTTGCTGTCAGGGCGTCTTACGGCTGCTAGCCGAGCCATCCGTCTCCTCTTTGTAATGTCTAACAAAAGGGTTCCTTGAAGCTGCTTCCACGAAGGAAAACTATAAAAAGATAGTCAGTTGTCGAGTTTTCAGTCCTTATTGTTTGGTTGTGTGAAGACAACGCAACAGGTCCTTCCCATGACTAAAACTCTCCAGTGTGTGGTTATAGAAAGCTCTCTCTCTCTTGCTCCGGCTTCTTGGACAATATCCGTGTGTGATATCCGTGATATCCGGGATATCCGTTATATCCGGGATATCCGTTGATATCAAGGATATCTTTGATATCACTGATATCAAGGATATCTTTGATAACACTGATATCAGGGATATCAAGGCTATCTTTGATATCCTGGACATCATTATTGTTCTTTTTATTAACAACAACAGTAAAAGCTCATCAGGCTTTATGGGGTTAAGTTTTTGCTGGGTGGAATTCTTTCAGAAGAGCCAATAGGAAACCTCAATGCTTGTGCTGTCCCCACCTCTCCATTAGCATGTTATTTCACTAGTTCTACAAGTGAACATTTGGACCCTTACTAGTACTACTAGTAAGCCAAAAACACCTTACTAGTACTACTAGTGGACACTTTTGCCCTTACTAGTAGTACTAGTATGGTCCAAAATATCCCAACTAGTGCTACTAGTGGTTGCTGTGGCTCTTACTAGTAGTACTAGTAGACAATTTCGGCCTTACTAGTAGCACTAGTGAGGTAAAAAACTCCTTACTAGTAGTACTAGTAGGCACATTGGACCTCACTAGTAGTACTAGTGATGTCAAAAGAGACGTACTAGTATTACTAGTAGACATTTTGACCCTTACTAGTAGTACTAGTGAGATCAAAAACATCTTACTCATGCTACTAGTGGACATTTTGGCTCTTACTAGTACTAGTAGTTGGCATTCTTGCTGATATAGTAGTACTAGTAAGGTAAAATATACCTTACTAGTACTACTAGTGGACATTTTTGTACTTACTAGTAGTACTAGTTAGGTCAAAAATGCCTTACTAGTGCTACTAGTGGGCATTTTGGTGCTACTAGTAGCGTCCAAAAGGCTACTAGTGCGTGACACATGCCTAGTAGTAGGGCCTAGTAGTGTTACTAGTGCAGAACAGTAGTTTACTAGTAGGGTTTGATTACGCACTAGTTGGCCAAAAGTGGCACTAGTAGTGGAAAAAACGTTACTGGTAAGACACAGTCGTTCTACTAGTGCGCCCTAGTAGTTCTACTAGTGCGCCAAATTGTCTTACTAGTGAGGACAAAAAGCTTACTAGTACATGAACCTTAAGTCTGATATCAAGGATATTGAATAAATGCTCAAACGGCTTTCCATAATACTGGGTTCAGCTGCTTAGTATAAATATGAGATTGTATTATTTCAACTACAGGCACAATAATACAGAGACAGTGCATGTCTTGTGTGTGAACGCAAGTGATATGAAAATTAAATGTACAGTCTAAACATCAGGGCCCATATTCACAAAGACTTTTATCTTAACGTTAGGAGTACTCCTAAATCTGACTAAAAGTTTTTATGTAGGAGTCGTTTCTTAAAAGTAATTCACAAAGCCGCTGAGACCTACTTTTAGTTATGAAAACTGTGAACTCCTAAACTAGAAGTAACTCTCTGTTGCTATGGATGACGTCATTGTATAAGGACGCACTTAGAAGCGGTGACAACGGTGATTGGTTGTTGAGTGACAGGGCAGCCCATTGAAAAGTCATTTAGGCTATGCAATGCATGAAGTGAAAATAAGGAAGTTGCCTACAAACTCATGACAAAGCCTATCAAAAGATATTGGATGAAGAAATGTGTTTATGATGAGAATTAAGTGCCCCCCCCCCCCCCAACAAAAACGCTTCGGACAAAATTTACAAATTAGAAGATTGCAATGAAAAACGTGAATTGCCAATAAAAGCAGCATTTGCTCGAAAAGCTGAGTCAAACCACTCTCAATTAAAGTTCGGGAATCATGTGTTGATCCGGGCCATTTCACAACAATGTCCAGTATATTGTAACATGCGTCAAAGACAATTTGTTTATTGATGGAATGCAACTTTTTCCACTCTCCCTCTCACTTTTTCCAACTGACAAAAGCCCTATTCGCACGGGACTAGTGTAACCTGGGGACCTCCAGTAATTTGTAATAATTCCGGAGGTCGTCTGTGATCTTTGTCCCGTGCGAAACTGCTATGTCCATAATTTGTAAAGTAAAAATTCCACCGCAAATTACCTGTCATATTTCACCAAACATAGAGGTCATGTGATAATATTAGTCCCGTGCGAATTGGCATCTATGTGATTTGGGGTCGTTTTTTGTTTTTCTTAAGGTTCTTTGTGTTTTCCACACCTTTTTTCTGCCTTTTTCCCGGTCGAGAACCTGCGTTGGGAATTATAAATAAAAGTTTTGACAGCATTTTGGGTGCAAATTCAGGAGGCTCATCAGAAGAGCGAAATTTCGAAAGATGATTAGATGGATTACATGCATGTCAGCATGCGGTAAGGAACTTTTTTCTGTCTTTCAACAGGCTCACCAGTTATTATATTAAAAATATCCATATCTAACAGTTGTGCTGCTCCAGCAAGGGCTCCGGTTCGATCGACCCGGGGGATAATGTCAGTAAATTAGAGTTAAAACACAGACTTTGCTTATGCTGTGCGAATGCGCCGCACGAAACACGGACGTGGTGGGATAATTTCTAAATCACTTGAGGTCCCCAGGTAATACTAGTCCCGTGCGAAGAACTGCATTTTCCCCGTAGCCAGATACCGGTGTGTTGCCAAACATTTTAACTCTGGCGTTATTGGATTGTTTCGGTTGGTTGGGAACGTTATTGCGTCCTTCACCAACTCCACCACAACTTCAGTCCCTTCGCGGTCCATCCGACATCGTTTTAATAATTCCCTGTCATTTAGCGTCTCCAAAACATTCGGCTGTGACCAGGTCTGAGCGAGTTAGGAGTCCTCTGGACTACTTCTAAGGTCTCCCAGACTTAGGTGCTACTTTTAGGCTTAAAATGTTTTGTGAATAACTCTTATTTTCAAAAATTAGGAGTCCTAAAGTTACGACTGACACGCCCATTATTTTTAGGAATTGCTCCTAAATTCGCCTGTTAGGAGCTACTTTTAGCCTTAAGATTCTTTGTGAATACGGGCCCAGGTCTTTGCATTATGAAATTTGCATCTGTTTTTTGCATAACTGCAGCACTATGCCTGCGCCTCCTGTCACTAACTCTTGTGTATTGTTGATAAGAAATGAAACCAATCTTAACAGAAAATACACTTCTACTCTATAAGGTCTGATGTTGTTCTCTACAGAATCTGTAGCCTAAACCATTCTTCAGCTGTAGTGGCATGATAGCCTCATAGGGCCACGAGAGGACGAGCGCCAACGCTGTCTGTGTCACAAATTCATGTGATTGGTACCACTTGAAGGGGGCGTATAATGATATCAAAAAATAAAAAAAAACTTTGCCTGCCTGGATATTGCCAGGTTACAAATCCCTTCGAGACCACTCGGCCAGTCCGAGATATTGCGCGACCGAGAGACCCGAGACCGAGACAAGACCGAGACCAAAGACTCTCGAGGCCGTGACAAGACCAAGACCAGTCTCGAGAACTACAAGTCTAGTAATCGGAACCCAATTCATGACTCTCCGGAGTATAATAGCGCCTTAAATTTTGTGAAATAAGTTGCAACTTTGTCCTTCAAAGCTTAAGGACTGTTTTCTGCCAGAAAACAAAGTAGAGACATTGTCTCAGTTTAACTATGCGCCTGTATAGGAATATCTATACACAACTATTGTTCGCCTCTGAACATGTGCATTATCACACAATGCCCACTAATGTTCCCTTCTCAGTTACACGGCAAACAGAGATGGATTGGAGAAGAAAACCCTATGGCATCTGCATTCAAGAATAAAATTCACCATTGATAGTGAAAGCAACCCAGAACTGTGAGTCAGGATGACCAGGAACACTAGAATATGCATTTGTTAAATCAATAGCTGAAAACCCCGTCTGATAGAATTTTTTTAACATTAATATTACACCATCTGCTGGATGCTGCCCAGCTCCATTGATGACCCTCGGACGTTTTAATGAACTCCACCCCCCTTTGAGTTATTTTTCAGGCAAGACGATACATGGCGAGATTCAGCGATTCAACACTGGTACCTCGATTTATAATAGACCGAACAACAGGAGCAATGACTTCAACAGCTTTAGGGCTGAATGGATATTTTCTTTACATATTCTACAAATTAACTTTGACTAGACAATAACAGAATTTGCAGCATTTATATTTCCAAACTAAACTCTTACTTAAGGCCATCAAAACTATCAAATATTGTTTAAAGCAATGCTTAATCTCAACTCACCCATTATTTAAGTGTACTTGTGTGTCTCATCATTCTTTATTTCTTATTCTGCTCTTCTCTATGTGCTGCTCATTGCTCTGACCTTCTTTAAACATTCTTACTGTTACCTTTCAATAGCCTTGGTCCTGTAGATTGGCTCAGATCACGTATTTTTTTTTTTCAAGCCTCTCTAGTGCCTCCTCCTACTTTTGCCTGTCAGAGACATACGTGACATACACATTTTTCTTCATTTTCTTCATTTTTTCTTCCAAAAGGGATATATTCACCTGTAATTCCCTCGAGCGACATGCCATCAATGCGAGCGGAGGCATTATTACCCAATGTTAGACCAGTGTGTTGGCAGATTTTAACAATATTGTTTTTCAGAACACCATTACTTTTTCGCAGCTGTCTTGATTTTGAGGAGATGCTAACTGTTGAATTCCCAATTTCTGTAGAATCAAATTGTATTATTTTATCCACAAACTCTTTCCCCTTATCTGTAAATATGTGATCTGGAAGTCCCCATTTAATTGGCTTTATGACCTCCCAACATAAGAGCTTGGCAACAGACTGAGCATCCTTTAGCTTGAAAAGACAAACCTCAGGCCATTGCAAAAATCTGTCTACACCTACTACCTTGTATCTGTTTTACCTTCAGTTGGTTTTATCATATCAACAAAGTCCCTGACTAGCTCACACATATAATCTCGTGGAGTCAGAATATAACCAGGAGGGACCATTATCCCTCTTCTAACATTGTTTTTGTAATTGTACATTTGTTTATAACATGATCAATTTGTTCCAGTAGGTATGGTGCCCAAAAACCTACTTCTTTAGATTTTTTCTCTTAACCTCCCCCCTTGCAACATGGGCTTGCCCATTTGCTTCCTGACACCAGCACATGAAACCTTATCCTCTGGGGTTGGCAAATGGTCAATAAAATCTGCTGTGGTGTGTCTTGCTAACTTGTCATCGCTTTTGTTACCTGTGATAGTCCCTGAGCCCAGACCTGGTCAAGGCGTTTGTACCATGATTCAAACATTTCTTTGACTATAATATTTACGGATTGTCGCAAGATAACCCCTGTTCCACCTCTGAGAAAATTGTGAAATAGTAGACAACAGGTTGGGGATTCTTCCCCTTATCTCTTCTGTTTAAGGAAATTGAGTTGTTCCCATATTGACAAATCTATTGTGAACCTCTTTTACTATGCTTTTATTGAATCAGTTTTATTATTTGCACTAGTGGCCTAACTTGGGAACTTCTATTTGAAAAATAAAAGCTCATTCACCCAAATAGTAAACCACTTTAGCCAGCTGCTTAGTGAGCCACGGCTCACCTTGGAGACTTTGTATGCAAAAAAGCTGCAGCATCTATGTGGTCTAATTCTAAATGGCAGTTCCTGTCTATCACACCCTGATCTTCAGTTTATCCCTCCTGAGTGCAGCTCAGTTTGCTGCATTTAATTATTTACCCCTTGCTGTATTTATTTTATTTATCCAATAACTTTTACCCCCAGGGCCATGCAGAGACCTTTGGAGGGGCAGGTGCTCAAAGTTAAAAGGGGGCACATGGAGCCCGAATTTTAAACACCATACAGAAACATACATTGCAATATAACCGGTTGAATGGTAGCAACCCATATTCATAAAGAATGTATTAGGAATCACAACATACCATATAATTGTCCACACCTCATTATATTTGTTAGAGACCAGTGCAAAGCAAAATTAGTCTCTGTTTTACCTGATGGGGTACATTGAACAGCTTCTGTTGAGGGGGTTGGTGAGGAGGCTGCTGCTGCTGATATTGCTGGAGGTGGGCTGTATTGATCTGAGAGTGTAGACAGTAAAAAGAGCATGGGAGAGATAGTAGCTGATTAAACAAGTGTTATGTGATCATGACAAGATGCAAACACATTTAACAGCAACAGGAAGTTACAATTACACCTGCAACAAAGAAAAATGACACTGTGATGTGTAAAAAACACAGAGAGACACACCCATCTCTCCTCTATTCTCTTTCTCCCATTATTAATGTTCCACTTTCAGTTACAGTTACATTTAGTTATACAACATGAATACATGTCTGTTAAATACAGGGTGAAACATTTCATGTTGAAGTCATGTTTGTCTCAAAACAAGTAAAAAATAATTAAATGATATAGAAATCATGTATTTAAATATTTTTGTGCTTTTATTAGGGGGCCAAGCCCGAGGGGCCGAGGGAATGCGTATGCAAGCATACGCATTTCCTAGGACCAGCGGTGCTAGGAACCCTATTGTAATTGTAAAGATTTTTATTTTTATTTTTAACTAACCCTCTGGCTAAAAGTGGTGCTGCAGGCTAAAACCATGCAAGGGAGGGCAGTGCAATTTGGAGGGTTGGTCCAGACTCCTGCGAATATCTCAGACACAAAAAACGACAAATATCCGCCTGCAGGGGGCGCTATAACCTTGGCCAGCACGTTTTTGCATATAACTCCCAAACCGTATGTCGTACATTCAAAAACCTCGTATCCCCAGATTCCCTGAATGGAGCTGAATCACTTTGCGATTGGCCACGCCCACTTCTGGTTAGAAAGTTTTTTCGCAAAATCTCAAAAACTGGAAAACCTATCTGTCCGATCTGCATGAAACTTGGCACGTACACTCTTCAGCTCGACCTGATCTGAAGTTTTCAAAAGATTTTTGCTCGGTCAAAAAATTTGCAAATTATTAACGAACGGTCAAACTAAATGCTATTAACACCAAATTTGAGATCCTTGGTTGCCATGACACTGGGAAGGGATGAGCCGAATTTGGCGAAGTTTGGCCATTAGGGGGCGCTAAAAATATGGGAAGTTTATATCTCTTGAACGGCTACACTGATTTTTACGAAATTTGGTCGGTATGATGCAGGGCCAATCCTGACGCCATATCTTGAAGGTGGTCATGACTGGTTAATGTGGGCGTGGCTTATTACAAGACAAACAACAAACATTCATTTCAGTCAAACTATTATGCTGAGAGCTTTGAAATTTAGATGGTAAAGATAGAATAGGACACAGTTCTTCCATACCAAAAATCGCACATGTACTCCTTAGGTGGCGCTATAATGGATGCAATCACGTTTTTTCCTTTAACATCCACATTTTCAATAACATATTCGCAAACCTTATATCCATATGTTCCCTGAATAGACCTGGGTTTTCTGACATAGGACACGCCTACTTCTGCTGCACATTCCGTTCGCTAAATCGGCACATATGCAAAACCTACTTTTTCGAACTCCTCCTACAATTTAAGCGCCATCTGCCTGAAACTTTGCACATAGAATCTCCAGAAGTGTCTGATGAAAAGTTATTAAAAGAATTTTGGCACTCCAAAAAATCTGCTAGTTATAACCAAACAATCATTTTTGCTAGCTAAAAAACACATATTGTTTCATATTTCAGTCAAACTAAATGCTTTCAACATCAAACTTAAGTCAATTATTCCTGAAGTCATCCAGAGGCTCTGTGCCAAATTTGGTGCAATTTGGAATATAGGTGGCGCTATCATGGATGCAATCACGTTTTTGCCTGTAACTTCCACATTTTAAATAACACATTCACAAACCTTATATCCATATGTTCCCTGAATAGACCTGGTTTTTCTGACATAGGACACGCCCACTTCTGCTGCACATTCCGTTCGCTAAATCGGCACATATGCAAAACCTACTTTTTCGAACTCCTCCTACAATTTAAGCGCCATCTGCCTGAAACTTTGCAGATAGAATCTCCAGAAGTGTCTGATGAAAAGTTATTAAAAGAATTTTGGCACTCCAAAAAATCTGCTAGTTATAACCAAACAATCATTTTTGCTAGCTAAAAAACACATTGTTTCATATTTCAGTCAAACTAAATGCTTTCAACATCAAACTTAAGTCAATTATTCCTGAAGTCATCCAGAGGCTCTGTGCCAAATTTGGTGCAAATTGGAATATAGGTGGCGCTATCATGGATGCAATCACGTTTTTGCCTGTAACTTCCACATTTTAAATAACACATTCACAAACCTTATATCCATATGTTCCCTTAATAGAGCTGGGTTTTCTGACATAGGACACGCCCACTTCTGCTGCACATTTTGTTCGCTGAATCGGCAAATATGCAAAACCTACTTTTTCAAACTCCTCCTTGGGATTTTGTCCGATCTGCATGAAACTTGGCACGTACACTCTTCAGCTGGACCGCATCTAAAGTTATCAAAAGAATTTTGCTCGGTCAAGAAATGCGCAAATAATTAAACAACAAATTTCTGTAGCTAGCTTTAAAAATGTAAACTGTTTGATATCTCGGTCAAACTAAATGGTATTAACACAAAATTTGAAATCTTTCGTTGCCATGAGACTGGGAAGGGATGAGCTGATTTTGGCGAATTTTGCCCACTAGGGGGCGCTAAAAAGATGAGAAGTTTATATCTCCTGAACAGCTACACCCATTTTTACAAAATTTGGTCGGTATGATGTAGGGCCAATCCTGACGCCATATTGTGAAGATGGTCATGACTGGTCAATGTGGGCGTGGCTTATTACAACAAATCCAAATAGGCACACATTCAGCCTTTTGCGCTTCCAGTGCACTTCCCATTACAGCGAATACCGTGGCTCAGACGTTGGCCTGTGTCCTCACTTTTGCCCCGAGCCTGGCATCCTTTGGGGCCAACTTCGGTGGGCTCTGTGGTGCACGGGGTCCGAGTCATGTGGGGGGGCTTGGCCCCCGTTCATAACTGCTTACAGTTCTAGTTAGGGCCCGAGCAGGGAACCTGCAAGGACCCTATTGTATTTCAAATGATTATTATTATCAGGGCCCGAGCAGGGAACCTGCAAGGTCCCTATTGTTTTTCAAAGGATTCTTTATAAAGGCCCAAGCAGGGAACCTGCAAGGACCCTATTGTAATCGTAATGATTATTATTAGGGCCAGAGCAGGGAACCTGCAAGGTCCCTGTTGTTTTTCAAAGGATTATTGGGGCCTGACCCTGCAACCTGCAAGGACCCTATTGTTTTTCAAATGATTCTTTATTAGGGTCCGAGCAGGTCTCGACCTGCGAGGTCCCTATTGTTTTTCAAATGATTATTAGGGCCCGAGCAGGGAACCTGCAAGGTCCCTATTGTTTTTCATAGGATTCTTTATAAAGGCCCAAGCAGGGAACCTGCAAGGACACTATTGTTTTTAAAATTTGTCCCATTTGTCTTTGTCCCAAATGATCGCATTTTTCACTGCCTGAACATACCCCAAAACTCACCAAACTTGGAATATAAGTCACACCTGGCGAGAAACCTATTGTGCTGAAATTTACACCACTAGGTGGCGCTGTTATTAAGAAAAGTGCGTTTTGGCTCATAACTCCCATATACTTTGTTGCACATTCGACTCCTTTAGTGAATTGTGGCGAATATCATTGTATAGACCACGCCCATTTCTGCTTACCTTTTTTTTTCGCTAGTTCGCAAAATGAACCACAAGGTTGCGCTCTTTAAATTGAAGTATTTTATATCTCCACAACGGTTCATCGGATTAACATGAAACTTAGTACAGGGCTCGACAGTGCGACTGTTTTGCTCGCATTTGCGAGTTGATTATTTCCAGTGTGAATAGAAAATTACATTCAGTCGCATCAGTGCGACTCTGACAAAACTGTAGTACATGCACCGTTTTGCTGTTTACGTGAGCACTGAGTAGTAAACACCCAAATTTTTTCTGCCGTTTATCCGCAGTTTTGCACAAACGCCTCACTACAGTGGCTCAGTTTCTGTGGCCGCTCTGTGTCTGCGCTCGCTGCAGCTGCCTCCTCTCCCCCTCCCTCTCCTGTTGCTGCTTCAAACATGACACCGGCTTTGGGACTGACCGGCTGATGATTGGCTGTTCTGCCTTAAGTCCCGCCTCTCTTGCTGTGTTAGATTTTATTGTTCAGCTCGTACTGATGATGCGGGAACTACCGCAAAATATCCAATAATAGCCTGGCGTTTATTTGTTTCAATCACTTAACAGACCAGGTGTTTATTTGGTACAAGCGTTTAATTCCCTCCTCACAAAAATCCGGGATGAAAATGTCACAAACTTCTCCAGCTTCTCTGTGAATTCTCTGGCATCCTTCTGGGCACAACACGTGAAAAAGGCGAAAAAGAAAATCGTGCAGCGTCTTCTTCCTTGATGTTTTTTCAAAATAAATTAGACTCGCAAGACAAGCATATATATAGTTTATTATTATTATCATTATTATTATTATTATTATTATTATTATTATTATTATGCATATTCTTGACTTTGAATGGGAACTGCTGTAAAGCATTTCTGTTTCTGATTCATATATCATGCAGTCAGTTTTCCATATTTTAAGTTAAATTAAATGAATCAAGACAGATGTCACATTTACATGTCAGGGTGTGGTTATTATAGATGCCTTTAAAAAATGATCCAGGTATACTGATCCCTCCACTTTGGGATAATTAATGGTACTGTTTGTACAGTGCTTTCAGAAAATCAATCACCTGAAAAATGATAACATAATTAGAGGAGTGAGAGAAATGATACATCTCAAAATATCAAATATGTTGTAATTTCAGTTTTGAAATTGTAATACTTGTTATAAAGCAAACCCCTATTACTTTTTGCCACCACTGCCAGATCATACTGATTTTGCAGGGACAGACTCTCCAAACAATTAAATGGGAACAATTTCAGTTTATAAACAAGTCTTTTTTTTTCCAGAAAAACAGTTATTTGAATTTTTTTTCGTGGCTGGGCCACTATAATTACACATGGGGCCAGTAAAACTCGAATCTACTGGCCAAGCAGGTCAGTAAGAAAAAAATGTTATGTTGGACACTGGGAGCAGCCGGGGCACTGTAGCTGTGAAGCTTTAAGACCTCCACACGAAGCAGCCTGGCCGTGTCCACAACAGAGGACCTGATGCGCATCAGCCTCGAGGGGCCTCCACCGGAGAGCTATGACCCAAGTCCAGCCGTAGAGAGGTGGCTTAGTTCCAAGCGGGTCAGGAGACCAGACTATTTTGACTGCTGGAGCAGGGACATTCTTCCAGTTTAAAAGAGCCAGTTATAACATTAAAATTAGTCTACAGGGTTAGGATTAGGCTAAATAAGTACTTTATTTGTTTGAAAATGACGTTTTTACCAAAATTGCTGAATTTTCATTGTGCTACTAAAAAATGTTGTGTGCTACTAAATTTTTCAGCATGGTAGCACAGTGCTACTTGGAAAAAAAGCTTCGCGTCAAGCCCTGTAGTACATTTATTGTCAGTGCCCTCCTGAGGACAACTATTCAAGGGTTTACGGATCCGCCACTAGGTGGCGCTCTAGTGGCCGTCTAATTTAATATTTGGCACTGTGCCCACACCATAACACTTATGGAAATGAAATGAAGTTTTGGCACATAACTCCCACATAATATGTTGCACATTGTTAAACCTTATATCTACATGTTCCCTCTATTCAGCTGAATTGTTTGGGGTTGGCCACGTTCACTTTCGCAGTAACTTTCCATTTGCAAAATCGCGACAAATGAAAAACATACTTTTTCGAACTTCTCCTAGGCAATTTGAGCGATTTGCACAAAACTTTTCATGAAGCATCTGTGGACCCCCCTGACAAAATTTTTTCAAAAGCATTGTGATAGACCGAAAGACACTGAAAATATAAAACAAGAAATTCCTGCACATTGTGTTCAAAACAGACAGTCTATGGTATTTTCACCAAATACATTCTGATTACCACAACATTTTTGCCTATTGTGTTCCATGGCCCGATGAGGGTTTGTGCAAAATTTGGTGCAAATCGGCCAATAGGTGGCGCTCTGATGGCAGTCTCATTAGGGTCAATGGAATTAAATGGGGAAATCTTCAAATCCTCTTCAAAACTCATCGAACTTCAACCTCTCCTTGTCCCTCATACTTTGAGCTAGACACACCATTCCAACTTTTAAAGAGTCAGAAGACTTTGAACTTACGGGCATGTATTCAGTTTTTAAAGATCTTTTGGAATCCTGGCTGGTTTCTTTGGATTTTTTTTCATGATCTCCCAAGAGATGCTTAACAGAGTGATGGGACACAGACTACCAAGAGCAAGCAAAGTAAGATGGAACTTCCATATCCGTGCCGTGAACACTGTGTTTGAGCACAAAGGTGACATCATCCAGTGTTTTGAAACCATCAGGGGAGTTTGAGACTATCACTGTGCGGGAAGCTGGAGGGTTTGTGAGGCTACTGGACGCTGATACCTTCAGCTTCTTCCTGAAACTATTTCATTGTATCATGCCTCGTGTGGACATTCTCTTCAGCAAGCTCCAGAAGCAGACCATCGACTCAGTCTTTGTCCGGGGAAATCATGCAGCAGTTCACAGACAACGTGCAAAAGATCAGGTAAATTAACATGTTGTGCTGTGTAATTTGTGAAGTTCAGTTGCCACAAACATTTTATCAAATTTCATTTACCCATCTGTTTACCCATTCTTTTTGTCAAAATGAGTCAAGCTCTTTTGTGTGAAAGTCCTTTAAACCTACCACTGAACCTAATACTGTATTTTTACGTTATACTTCCACTTACCTGTTAGCAAGATATAGATTAACCTAACTCACTCTAATAACCATATTCCTCTGTAAATCCTACTTCTGCAGGGAACCACACACATAGTACATACCTTTATAGTTACCTGCAATTCTTGAATAAGACAAAAATAAATATACATTGTTTAGATGACTTATATCCATCTTCATATTGTGTTATATTGGTGCTTTCATTTTTTTAGGTTTGTGACACTATCTTGGGCCATGCAAAAGAAAGGGTCTCCTTCACCAAAGCCCTGATCAGTGCTACACTGCTGCAGGGAGACAAATTCCAGCAGTACAACAGTCAGTTCCCTGAAACAGCACTGAACACCACCATGGAGGCTTACCCACTGCTGAACAAGAACAAGCTGAAACTGAACTGTCTCTCATCTACAGCAAGGATGAGTTAGAGTGGAGCTGTGCTCTGTACCAGCTCTTCATGGAGAGAAATCTTCAGGACACCTTTTTAGAGACTATGGCTCTGTTGAAGATCCTCATCACAACTCCTATGACTACAGCTGAATCTGAGCGGTGCTTCTAAACACTGAAGAGAATCAAGACCTTCCTCAGGAACACAGTGTCACAGGATCTTCTTAATGCAGTGGCCATGCTCTCTATGGAGAAGAAACTTATCAAAGACATCCACGACTTTAACCACAGAATCACTGACAAATTTGCATCTCTCCAGGAGAGAAGGGCAACATTTATGTATAAAAAGTAAAACTGAAAACACATGAATTTCTTTACAGGTTCAATATGTTACTACTAATGTCAACATTGTTGTGCTCATAGGGCAGTGGAGCACAACAACCCACCTTTTACCCTGTATTATTTTCATTCTCATGAAACCTTAAGGACTATATCACATTGGAAGTTTAATGTACAGTGCTGCAGCTTTCGTCTGACCACTAGATGTCAGTACAATGTTTGTAACAGTATTAGTTTTACTTGATCTGTAAGTGTTAAAAAAATATTAATAATAATAAATGTTTGGAGATTTGTTTTAACATTTTATGTAATAAAATTATGACATGTTTGGTGCATTCAACAGTAGCATACACATTTCTCACTCATCCATACATCACATTCACGACTGATGCAGTTACTTTTCACACCACATGCATTTTGTATATAGTTATTGTTTCAAATTAAACATTCAGGTTGCACTTTAACATGACTTGTCTCATCTTTGTGGCAAGAATTGAGCCAGTTTGTGACAATAACGTTACATAATGTGGGGTGACTGCTGTCCATAGTGCTGTCTCTATTTTCTTCGTTTATCAGGTGTTGCTGTTCATCAGTTGAACTGACAGTGAGTCATTATTCATCATCATGTCCATCTTTACTGTTAATTTACACTTTTATGATTTACCATATATTTTCGATTTTTTTATAGCCCCTCCTGGAAAGAAATGCACCAGCCGCCACTGCCACAAATACCATCCCACACACATTCTCACAGGAAGTATTAGGTGTCGTTTATGGAAACCTGTCTCTTTTATGAACTTATGTGCCAACCTGGGTGCCACACACACTATCCAGACCTAACAATGTCTCATAGCTGATCAAAGGCCCTATATATAAAGATTTACACAGTTCAAACTACTAAACTGGTATTCTTCCTCCCTGGACAGAGGAGTCACAGCAAGAGAGGAACATATTGTAAGGGTAATGCCAGTGCCAACACTATAAGCAATATCTTGTGTGGATGACATCAAGTCCAGCTTCCAACTGTCCATGGAGGAAAATGATACTGGATGTGACAAACCTGGAGGGGAAGCATGTGTTTAGGGAAATATGGTGAGCATTCGACCAGGTCCGTCTCCAAGCTTCCATGTGTCTGTTGATTCTGGTTGGAACTCATCACCCTCTGCTAGTCTGGTGTGGATCTTGCAAGCCCCAGCTGTTGGCCCTAATTAGGGATTGTCAGGCAATTTTACGCCTTTACTAGTTTTAATTACGGCTTTCCAAAAAACTGCATTCTCGGGTTTGACCAGCATTGGGAGTAAAGAGCCATGGGACATGATTGCAAGGTTGCTGGAAATATTTCCTAGTAATTATGGCCTTTTAAAGTTGTATTTACTGACTGGCATCTGTACCATAGCCCCCAAGCAGCCTCGAGCAAGAGCCACTCTCACTCAGAATCAGAGGACTCAGAATGGAGTACCAGGGGCACGAAACTTCAAATGGAGTACCAGGGGCACGAAACTCTGGGGGGAGCGGTTATTGATGTGTAGCCAGGGGAGGGGTGCTTAAGAGTGGGTGCACAGGTTCAGCTGGTGGGCAAGGTCCCTGGAGGGGGCTGGTTGGGATCAAGGCTTCCAGGAACCAAGCCTGGTCTCCTGGGGCTTGCTGGAGGCTTCCTGGGGGCTGTTGGTGGGAAGCCAGAGACCATGAATATAAGTTTTTAAGCCGGGATTATGAGAACACAACCAGAGGGAGGAGAGAATCTGGGGGAGGTCTGTAGCCCACACAGAGTGCTCTGATCCCTGGCAAAGAACCAGGGATGGACAGGGGGGAATGTGGAGGTTTGTAGCCCACACAGAGTGCTCTGATCCTAGGTAAAGAACTGTAGTGGGAGACTACCATCCTTATCCGTCAAATTATTCCACTATCAGGCCCTGTAAATCCGCTCAAAGGTTAAGATCCAAATTAAGGAGAAACAGCCCAGATTTTAAATCCAACTCAGAGGAGAAATCCACTCAGAACCTAAGTCCAGACCAGAGGTGAAACTGCTCAGAACCTAAGTCCCAAAATCGCTCCAGGGACTAAGTCCCAAAATTTACTCCAGAGCCTAAGTCCAAATCAGAGGCGAGGCAGCAGGTCTTCAGTCAAAAAGGTGTTTATTCCAAGAGAAGTTATAAATCCATTAGGTACCCCCGAACAACTGAGAAATCTCCCCGGATCACCCCCTTTTATACCTGGGGTCAGTGTCACCAACGCCCCTCTTGGACCACCCCCCTTGTCATGATCACGCGAGACTATCATCTTAATATTTTTTAATATCTTCCCTAATGGCTGCAAAGTGTCTCACCCAGGCCTCTATCTTGGCCTTGGGTGGGCTGCGGCGTCACCTGTTGCTTCCTCACTCCAGCCCTGTTATTATAAAGGGAGTATCTGACCTTGGTCTTACATCAGGCTCATATTCACTGTTAGAAGGTGTATTTCTCAAATAAAATTTATATGCATGATCATGACCCAGTTTATATTTGCCACTACAGAACCAGGGATGGAGAGAGGGGGAATCTGGAGGTCTGTAGCCCACACGGAGTCCTCAGATCCTGGGCAAAGAACCAGGGATGGACAGGGGGGAATGTGAAGGTCTGTAGCCCACACAGAGTCCTCAGATCCTGGGCAAAGAATCTTGAGGCTTCTTGGGGGCTGTTGGTGGGGAGCCAGAGTCGATAAATACAAGTTTGGAAGCCGGAATTATAAGAAGACAACCAGAGGGAGGGGGGAATCTGGGGGAGGTCTGTAGCCAACACATAGAGCTCTCATCCTGGGTGAAGAACCAGAGATGGACTATAACTGTCCTTGTAATTGCGGCTTCGAAACTTGTACTTATTGCCTCCTTTTTTGGTAAAATGGCGCCACCTGGTGGCCACTTAGTGAACTTCACCCATTCGTGGTGTCTAACTAAGGCCATAATTGCAAGATCTTGACATTCGGGATGCCCCAATACAAGTCAATAGGAAAAGTCCCTAATGTCAACCAGTGCGATGGACCCCAAAGGGCCGCACTTCGCAAACTGAATGGGGAGGCATAGAAACTATTTTTTTTTTACGGCTTTGCTAGTTTAGGATTACGGCTTTAAGTCCTGAAACCCCTTACCCAGGCTAAGCCCCCCAACAACAGCAACAACACTGATATGCTACAAATTTGATGCCTTTGTTTGCAAGGCACCATCCAACCTGATTGTACAATACCACTCCTGTGTGTCGAAAACATGCATGCACGCACACACACACACACACACACACGCACACAGTAGCGCGGGAAGGGGGGTGCTGGTGGTGGCTGCAGGGTGTAACATCACTGTAAACCTAAATGTTTGAAATAACTATACCGGTATATATTTTTTAAAAAAGGACCAGTGTGTGTATATATATATATACATATATATATATATATATATATATATATATATATATATATATATATATATATATATATATATATATATATATATATATATATATATAAATTATATGGGGTGTAAATAGAGTTGGGGGAATGTGTGGGAAAATACATTTTAAAAAAAATATTTGTGGAGGAGACTCCCTCACCAGGAAGCCGCTTCAGCATATTCAAACAAATAGTCGAACAACAATGGCAAGTAACAACCGTGGACGTGGAGTAAAACAGAAAGGAATATCGGATGTTTTTCACAAGTAATGTTACTGTGCCTATTTAAAAAAAACAAACAAAAAAACGAATATCACCGAGGAGGAGGACAACAAAGAAGATGAAAACAGCAGTAGTGTGCGCTGCGCTAGGGTACAGTAGCTGGAAAAAATACGATGACGTCACTCATTCATTCATTCAGTTGGCAGCTCCCCCTGCTTAAAACGTCTTCCCGCGTGCCTGCACACAGATGTGTTACACTTGGTAGAATCTGGTTGAAGTCAAAAGCGGACACAAGGTTGGAGCAGTATGAAAAGCTTCTTTATTTCAACACAACTGAACTTGACTGGGAATACCACAGGTTTTTACAAATTTCACATGTTTGATAAGAGTGGAGCCATTAAGACATAGGCCAATATGCAGTTATAGTCACAGCACCATATGTTGGACACAGGAAATGACATTTAACCCCTTTCTGCATCAAAAACAAGGACAGTTAAGAGATACGTACGCGATAATCATGCAACAAGACCAGGGCTCGTATTCGCAAAGACTTTTATCTTAACGTTAGGAGTACTCCTAAATCGGACTAAAAGTTTTTATGTAGGAGTCGTTTCTTAAAAGTAATTCACAAAGCAGCTGAGACCTACTTTTAGTTATGAAAACAGTGAACTCCTAAACTAGAAGTAACTCTCTGTTGCTATGGATGATGTCATTTTATAAGGACGCACTTAGAAGTGGTGACAACGATGATTGGTTGTTGAGTGACAGGGCAGCCCATTGAAAAGTTATTTAGGCTACGCAATGCATGAAGTGAAAATAAGGAAGTTGCCTAAGAGCCCATGACAAAGCCTATGAAAAGATATTGGATAAAAAAATGTATTTATGAGGGGAAGTCCCCCCCCCCCCCAAAAAAAAAAAACACTTCGGACAAAAATTACAAATTAGAAGATTGCGATGAAAAACGTGAATTTCCAATAAAAGCGGCATTTGCTCGAAAAGCTGCGTCAAACCACTCTCCATTTAAATTCGGGAATCGTGTGTTGATCCGGGCCATTTCGCAACAATGTCTAGTATATTGTAACATGCGTCAAACACAATTTGTGTTTTGATGGAATGCAACTTTTTCCGGTTGATAAAAGCCCTATTCGCAGGGGACTAGTATAACCTGGGGACCTCCAGTAATTTGTAATAATTGCGGAGGTCGCCTGTGATCTTAATCCCAAGCAAATCTGCCATGTCAGTAATTTGTAAAGTAAAAATTCCACCGCAAATTACCTACCATATTTCGACAAACACAGAGGTCATTTGATAATATTAGTCCCGTGTGAATCGGCATCTCTGTGATATAGGGTCGTTTTTTGTTTTTCTTAAGGTTTTTTGTGTTTTCCACCGCCTTTTTCCCGGTCGAAAATTATGGAGGCTGCGTTGGGAATTATAAATTAAAGTTTTGACAGCCTTTTGAGTGCAAATTCAGGAGGCTCATCAGAAGAGCGAAATCTCAAAAGATGATTAGATGATTACATGCATGGCAGCATGCGGTAAGGAACATTTTTCCATCTTTCAACAGGCTCACCAGTTATTATATTAAAAATATCCATATCTAACCTTTATATCTAACCTTGCTCCAGCAAGGGCTCCGGTGCGATCGACCCAGGGGATAATGTCAGTAAATTTGAGTGAATTTACTGACATTATGTGACTACGTCCCCATGAGCCCCTGAGGCCCTGTGCAAAATCTTAGGCGATGACCACAAGGTGGCGCTCTTTAAATTGAAATCTCCACATCAGTTCATCGGATTAACACAAAACTTGATATCCTGATTGTCAGTGCCCTCCTGAGGAGACCTGACGAAGGGTTTACCAATCCGCCATTAGGCGGCGCTCTGGTGGCCGTCTAATTTTATATTTGGCACTGTGCCCCACCATAACACTTATGGAAATGAAATACATAGGGGTGCAATAGAATGGCCCCTGTGACTCACACACCAAAAATGACCAGCAGATGGCGCTATTTTCAATGCAAAAGCGTTTTTAGCCCATGACTCCCATTTAATATGTTGCAAATTGTTAAACTTCATATAGTCGTTTTCCCTGAATTCAGCTGAATTGTTTGGTGTAGGCCAAGCCAACTTCCGCGGTACTTTCCATTCGCAAAATCGCGACAAATGAAAAACTTACTTTTTCGAACTCCTCTTAGGCAATTTCAGCCATTTGTACCAAACTTTGCATGAAGCATCTATGGACCCTCCCGACAAAAAGTTATCAAAATAATTTGATAGACCAAAAGATGCCCAAAATATAAAACAACAAATTCCTGCACATTGTGTTCAAAACAGACAGTCTTTCGTATTTTCACCAAATACATTCTGATTACCACAACACTTTTGCCAATTGTGTTCCATGGCCCCAATAGGTGGCGCTCTGGTGGCAGTCTAATTATTGTAAATGGAAAGTAAATGGGAAAATCTTCAAATCCTCTTCAAAATGAATCTACTTTCAACCTCTTCTTGCACCTTGTAGTTTAAGCTGCAGACACCATTACATCTTTAAAAGAGTCAGAAGACCTTGAACTATTAGGCACGTAGTCGGCTTTTTAAAGTCTTTTTGAAAACATCACAGTTCTAGTTTTAAGGATTTTTAGGCCGTCTTCTGATTTTAAAATGGGTGTGTTTTCTGTGAGCTAGAGTGCGTGACATCATCGCTAGAGTGGAAAGCAGCTAGAAATCTGGAGAAAAAACTCTCTTCAGCTTGATCTGGATCCCACATCTTTTACTTCACACAGACAATATATGCATAAAAATGTAGGAAATCTTGTTGGCTTTCAGTTTATGGTCTTATTTCAGATGTAGGGCTTACACTTTTGGCGATAGGAGCCCCAGAGCGACAAGCACTCCAGCAACTCCCCCATAAGCTGCAATGTTAATTTTGAGCCTAAATTTCTGGAGGAGAGGAGGTACCTGTTTTGTCTCGCGCTCTGGTGCCCTCATTTTTCACTCTACAGAAATAAAAAAAGACATCACAGAGATCAGCAATGTCTCCTGTTACTCAATACTCACTATTTTGATGATAACCATTACATTTTCTTCAAAAATTGCAGGAGTTTGAGAGGTGTTTTCCCATTCATTCTTATGGGGACATTTCCAACTTTGGCTCTGCTACTGCTCCAGTGTGTGTGCAGCCACAGAGAGTGTAAGAAAGGTCTACACACTCATGAGCAGACCATGTGAAGCTGCATGGACTTTATGTAATGTGTGCATTCTTGAGGAAATGTAAGTGGTTTCTGCTTGTAGTCATGGATAATTTGATCGCTATTGCAGTTTGTGTTATTTTACATGGAAATATGTTGTGTTAGTTTAGTTAGCTCAGTAGCCTGTGTCTCAGTAGTACGTAGCTGCCATTTGATAGCACTGCAGCTACATTTGGATTGTGAGGACTTAATGATGAATATTTAGTTTGTAATGCCAATATTGCAACTCAGTCTATTTGTTGTGATTGTGACCATGCTTATTGCTAATAGAGTTTAATGGTCGAATTATTTACTGTGGCAAATAGTAATTATGTAAAGTTATCATGCTGTTTAGCATGCATTGCCTCTGCTAATGTTTTGTTGGACATTGTACTGCTTATTCCAACACTAATAATATATTGCATTCAGCTTTTCAGCCTTTTCAGACATTCTTTAATACCGACAGGAGGAGCAGCCCATCAAATCATGGGAAAAACTTAAACGAAGGGTGTTTCGTGGACAAGCCCGACGTCAGCATGCATCGACAGCAGCATGCCCCGACCATATGGACTGCGAGGGCCCGTTCAACGCTGCTTGCAGCTTTAACTTTTTTTTTCTTCAGCCAAAAGGATCGAAGTTTTCACTGCCTGAACATACCCCAAAACTCACCAAACTTGGAATATAAATCACACCTGGCGAAAAATTCTATAATCTATTGTTGTTTTGAATTTTCACCACTAGGTGGCGCTATAATCAAGGAAAGTGCGTTTTGGTTTATAACTCCCATATACTTTGTTGCACATTCAAAAACCTTATATCCACACGTTCACTACATTGTGCTGAATCTCTTGATATAGGCCACGCACATTTCCACCTTCCATTTTTTGTCGCTCCTGTCAAAAAGTTATGAAAAGAATTTTGATAGTCAAAAGAATACTCAAGTTATTAAATAAATACTTTCAGCAGATTTCGTTACAAACTGCATATGCTGCATATCTTCACATTGGTTTCTCCGAATGACATGAAACTCAGGTTACTACTCCCCCATGAGCCACTGAGGCTCTGTGCAAAATTTTAGGCAATGACCACAAGGTGGCGCTCTTTAAATTAAAGTATTTTATATCTCCACATTGGTTCATCTTAGTGTAGTTACTGTCAGTGCCCTCCTGAGGAGAGCTGACAAAGGGTTTACCAATCCGACACTAGATGGCGCTGTGGTGCCAGATTACTTTTATATTTGGCACTGTGCCCACACCATAACATTTATGGAAATGAAATTAGGGGTGCTATAGACTGGCCCCTGTAACTCACACACCAAAAATGACCAGCAGGTGGCACTATTTTCAATGCAAAAGCGTCTTTGGCTAATAATTCCCACATTATGTGTTACACATTGCTAAACCTTATATCTACATGTTCCCTCAGTTCAGCTGAATTGTGTGGTGTAGGCCACGCCCACTGTCATGCTAACTTTCCATCCGCAAAATCATGACAAATAGAAAACCTACTTTTTCGAACTCCTCCTAGACGATTTCACCAATTTGCACCAAACTTTGCATGTAGCATCTGTGGACCCTCCTGACAAAACACCATTCAAAATAATTTTGATAGTCCCTAAAACGCACAAAATATAAAACAACAAATTCCTGCATATTGTGTTGAAAACAGACAATCTTGCATATCTTTATAAAATACTGTCTGATTACCACATAAATATTCATAATTGTGTTCCATGGACTGATTAGGCTTTGTGCAAAATTCGGTGCAAATCGGCCAACAGGTGGTGCTCTGGTGGCAGTCTAATTAGTGCGAATGTAATTAAATTAAATTAATTAAATAATTAAATCTTCAAATCCTCTTCAAAACTCATCTACTTTCAACCCCTCCTTGTCCCTCATATTTTGAGCTAGAGTCACCAGTCACAAGACCTTGAACCTTTGGGTAGTATTCAGCTTTTTTAAAAATCTTGTACGGTTTTAAAATCATCACAGTTTTAGCTTTAAGGATTTTTAGCTTGTCTTCTGATTTTATAATGGGTGTGTATTGCATGAGCTAGAGTGTGTGACATCATCGCTAGGGTGGAGAGCAGCTGGAAGTACTGGAGAAAAAATTCTCTTCGGCTTGATTTGGATACCACATCTTTTACTTCACATAGACACTATATACATAGAAATGTAGGACATCTTGTTGGCTTTCAGTTGATGGTCATATTTCAGATGTAGGACTTGCACTTTTGGCTGTAGAAGTCCTAGAGTGACAAGCACTCCAGCAACTCTCCTTTAAGCTGCAATGTTAATTCTGAGCCTACATTTCTAGAGGAGTGCAGACGTACCTGTTTTGTCTGTCACTCTGCCACCCTCATTTTTCACTCTACACAAATAAAAAAAAAAGCATCACAGAGTTCAGCAATGTCTCCTGTGCCTCAATGTATACATATTTTGCCAATAACCATTATATTTCTTTCAAAAATAGAAGGAGTTTGGGAGGCATTTTTCCCATTCATTCTTATGGAGACACTTTCAACTTTGGCTCTGCTACTGCTCCAGAATATGTGCAGCCAGAGAAAGTGTTCACCTTTTCAAGCTCTTTCAGCCCTCTTATTTTACTACACAATTTAAGTCTTTTCAGCTTTTTAAATATTCGTCTTTCTTCATCGTCAGCTTTCATCATGCAGCAGGTGACAGGTGACATCCCATTAGTTAATCAGTTCTTCTCTGACCTTGCTGGATTCTCTGGATCTTTTTCAAGATCTCCCAAGAGAACCAGTGTGCTTGATGGCGGCAAACAGACTCCCAAGAGCAAGCACATTAAGATGGAACTTCCATATCTGTGCCGTGAACACTGTGTTTGAGCACAAAGGTGACATCATCCAGTGTTTTGAAACCATCAGGGGAGTTGGCGCCTACCAATGTGCGGGAAGCTGGAGGGTTTGTGAGGCTACTGGAGGATGATACTTTCAGCTTCTTCCTGAAACTATTTCATTGCACCATGCATTGTGTGGACATTCTCTTCAGCCAGCTCCAGAAGCAGACCATCATCTCAGTCTTTGTCTGGGGAATCATGCAGCAGTTCACACAGTTTCACACTTGATGAAAATATCTGTGAATTCCAACTTTATTTTGTATCAAGATGAAACTTTTGCTAGTGTAATCTGCTGTAAAAGGCAGTAAATCAGATCCCCAAAATAGTGTACTATCAAATAACGGATGACAGTCCAGACAATATCAATAGCCAATTCTTCACTCTCAATCTGTGATTATGTGTGTGTGACGTGTTCTGTGCTGCTGAGCGTGTGGACTGAAAAACACTGGCAAGACTCCAGAGAAACACAGCTGTGCAAATGGCAGTTGCACACTGTTTGTATGCTTGGTGCAAAAAAAGGGAAATGTTTCCCTAGAAGTCATTGTACTGATTCAAAAAAGAGCAGGGATACCTAATCTGCCAATCAGAGATAATAAAAATGTATCTCACTCCAGCAAAGACCTTCAAGTTTTCTTCTAAGCGTACACTTTCCACACTAAATAGATTTGATCACAGTTGCTGTGAATGTACAGTACACAACATTCAAAGGTCTTTCAATACATGCCCCTTTTCTGCATTTGTCTCATAACCTCACATTTTCTTTGCATTCACTTTCTTTTACTTTAGGAAAGTAAAAGAAATTTACTTTCACTTTTTGCATTCACTTCCATTGGTGTGGTTTTTTAGGCAGGAAATACGCCATGCAGTTGCCGATTCTCTCCCAATTTAAACTTGAGATTGTTTAGTTTTTCTAGTTTGTCCGCAGTTCCCAAAGGTAGCCCACTGTATCGGATACCCCTAATTTGCATAATGTACATAGAATTCAACTTTAATCAAATGAGGAGCAGCCCCAAAAGACTCCCCCTACCCACTCTCACTCTGGTCACACGTTCAAGCAGAGAGACAACAAACCAACACAAAACAGTTTGGATTAAGGGGGAGTGGGTTGTAAAGCTCTCAAACAATAAGTCTGCATCAAGGACATTACATTAAAAGCTGGACACATCTGAGGTGGTGCCCTGTTCACCCCTATGAAAGCTGCCCAGTGACGCATGAAAGCAATAAAGTTTGACATCCCAGATCTCCAGTGCTATGAATATAGCATGTGCACTACCCTAACCCTAACCCGGCTGACCAAGCCGGTTTAGTAAGATGTCAATATGACTGTCTACTGGTAGTTTTCTGGTCTATTTTTGCAGAGAACCGCACGTGTGGCTGCTCTAACCTGTTCAAATAGACGACATTCCACCAAACATGTGCTGCTTATGCAGCCAGTGTGGCCAGTCTGTCACCCTCCGCAGAGGATACACACCAGGTTTATTTTGACCAATGCAGGTCACAGCTGTGTCAATTTGCACAGAGCAAATTGAGCCAGACAGGAAGTGCATCTGGTTGATTTTTCAAAATAAAACACCCTGAGATCTACAGATCAACCAAGAAATATTAACAACATCAACACTACACTTAAGGGAAATAATGAAGAAGTTTAACTATGTAGCCTACTTAACCACAGTAGAAGCCAATTTGTCATGTCATCGTCTGTAACCACTTTATCCCTTTTTCATGGCGTCACTGGGTTTGTTGCTGGAGCGAATCCCAGCTGTCTACGGATAAAGGCAGGGTACACCCAGGGCAAGTCGCCATTTCATCGCAGGGCCCTCCGACCACAAATCAGGGTTTAGTATCTTGTTCAAGGACACTTCGACATGCAGCTCAGCTGAGCTGGGATTTGAACCACCGACCTTCCGATCACTAGCCGACCTGCTATACCCGCTGAGCTACAGCCACCTCGGAAGCCAATTCGGAAAACCAAATAAACACATTCTGCGCCAGTCAACAATCAGGCAGGCATGACGCTCTGCTTCTGAAATAAGAAGCCTACTCTGCTCACAGTGGGATAAAGCGGCGTGGAAGGTGGAAACAAAACAGCATCGCACACACCAGTTAACAGGGACAAGTCCACTGGAATCCAGTTGACTCCGTGCACATACGTAAGTGGAAACCAGGGTTTGGGTTTGGACATCTTCAATGGATTATTCATAGATTTTTTTATCATCACATGCTTGTTGCATGACTACATGGATGGGTAGTATTTGCATTTATGCTCCTGGACTGAATGAAGGAGCAAAAATACTTACAGGTCATTACAATACAATTTTAAAAGTGTGACTGCATTTTTCATTATTTAACAAGTGGAGAATTACATGGAATAACACACAGTATAAAGATGTATACCATATCTATATGCCTCATGTATCGTTGATATGTAATGCAAGACATATCTTTTTTTAAGACATAACACAAAGGATAAATGTGAGTGTGTGTTCATGTGTATATTGGCTGTGTATGTGTCTATGTGTGCATTGGCTGTGTGGAGCCCAGGTCCTTTTGCTCCTTTTTGTTTATTGTTGTTTCTTACTCTGTGTGTTGACACGAAAAAGAGTTTGGATTTTCGAAACAACACATCTATAACTTTTTTTTTGGCCTTATTGATTGTACAGCTGAAGAGGGTGGCAAGAAACAGGGAGAGAGAGAGGGGGAGTGACACGCAGCAAAGGGACCGAGGCCGGGAGTCGAACCCAGGTCCGCTGCAGAGCCTCAGCAGATGGGACGTCCGCTCTACCAACTGACCTAAAGGGTGCCCCAACACATCTTTAACTTTTATTTGGAAATGAACCTGTATGCCCTTTTCTGCATAAGTGTATTTCTAACATTGGAAAATTGTGAGTATTTCTGTGGATGGTGGCCAGTCCCGGGGTGGCGCAGTCAGGCTACACTTGAGTAAGTGTAAGACCAAAACTTCCGCTCCCACCTCATGTGTAATCTGCATGCTTTTTTTTAGAACAGATGGTAAATTCAGTCCGTAGTGGGTCCATAGCAGTGGCCTTGCATACCCAGGAAGTAAACCTGAAAACTAGAAAACTTTTTTTAGTGCATTTGCCAGTCATGCAGTTCTCACTAGACTGATTAGGCACCATCTTTCTATTTGTTATCTATTCCTTGTAAATGATTTGTGTGTTTGTGTATTTGTTCACCTAGACTGCTGCTGTCATTCACAACCTCAAGAATGTGTGGATTTAACTACAGACTGTATTATCAGCAAGGGTGGATACAAGCTCAAGAATGGATCAATAGCAGCTGTCTTTGTCACAACTTCAAACTTAGAAGCTGTCAGTGCTGCCATGTTCTATGTTCATTTACTTTTTATTCTCTAAGTTAGCCTTGTGAATTAGGTGTTAGCACTATTAAATCACAGCAAGAAGGTCCCAGTTACGAATCCCTCTCTTTGTGGAGTTTGTATGTTCTCGTGTGGGTTTCTTCCGGGCTATGTTGTATCTTTCAGGGAAAGTCAAGAAAAACTGTCGGCATTAAGCCTCATTTTAAGCCAATGAAATAAGAAGATGTAAGTTAGATGCACATGAGGCATCATGAATGTCATGCAGTTTCACTCTAGAAATACAAATCAAGTAACTGTGCTATGTGTCCCTACATTGATACTGAACCACAGTAAAGTCACAGAGGTCAGAGGTTGTCTGAGTGGTAATAGACAAAGCAAATGGAAAACTTCAAAGAATCAGCTCTACCTATGTCATCGAAAGGGTGAGTGTGTTTCAATTTGTTGTGCTCGACGTAAATAGGATGTACAATAACATAGAATACCCTCCACCCCCTGCTCATCTTGGGGTGAAGGGCATGGCTTTCAAAAGCTGAGCAAACACAAACAGGATTATTCTATTTGCCCAGTTCTGTTCAGATGAAATGATAACAGAAATGTTTTCTGAAGTTAGTGAGTTTAGCTGATAAACATCCTTGTCAATCTGGTTAACATAAACATACAGAGATATAATAAACACACTGTCCAGTTTGTGCCAGATTACTGGAAGGACACATGTGCAATATGTGAGCAGTTGTGTTTGTAAATCAGGAAAAGTGTTGCAAAAATAAATCCAATTGTCAAACGTGAGATTGTTTACTCACCAGGTGTCACTGAAAGTGGAGGGATTGTGTGATGTTCTTTCTAACCCATTATGTTATTCAGACCTGTTGGGGCAGGCCCAAGTTGAGTCACAATCAGTCTGCAATCACTGGGTGAGTGAATCTTTGTGCATCATTTTATTTAATCTTATCTTTCAGATCTTTAAATACAATTTTAAACATTTATGCAGTGACTAACCGTGACTATCAAACCTGGGATTTAGCGGCAAGCTGACAGGTAGTTTGTGTGACAACAGGTGTCCGTGGCAGTTGTTGCATGTTAGGTCAAGTAGGGGGCAGCAAACACCACACAATTCATGTCTGTTTTTGAACAGCTGTATCAGACTACTAATACTTGTATTGAGCAGTAGATAATTGCCATCTCATCTATTCATGTACTGTACAGTTGTATAAAAGTGTGCTTGATATTGAGAGCTGTAGTAAAGTGAATCATTTTGAGTTTCTTTTTTTCTTATTTTTCAGCTTCAGTACCACACACACAGTCACATTTAGCATCTATCTCCAGTAAGATAATTTCTGTTTGTGTGAAATTGTTGATGACACATCCAGTCTCCACAATAAAGTCCTCTGCAGATCCACAAACAATAAAGTATCCTTCAAATGAACCATGCCTGACGATGTATCATCAGAGCATGACTGGATCATTAAAGTGCACTTTTTTCCAGAATTGTAAAAAGACTGACCACACTAACCTTATAATAAAAACTCAATCTCCATCAATTTATTGGAAAGAAACAGACAATACACAATGTGTTAAGCTCTCACTGGACTGGTAGCTTGATGCTCTTTACACAAACCAGGGGAGTGTTGATGTTGTTTGCACTGTAAATTCACCGCCTGGTCTTGCTACTCTCCCTCTCCTGTCCCCTCTCCTGTCTTTGTTAACTGCACAGATGTGCTAACAAGCTGACAGCAACTAGACCTAGCAGCAATTTGCTTAATTTACCTGAGCAACGAATAATCAAAACTCTGTAAACCACCAAGTTCCAAGACAGTTCCACTAAAGTCACTGAGTAAGGTCATAAAGTTTTGTTTTTAAAATCATTGCTTAACCCCTTAAGGAACACCGTCTTAGCTTTCATCAAGATTATGTTTCTAGGTAAAGGGGTTCTCAAGTTATAAACCTTTGAATCTTAGTAGGCGCTCTTGGAAAAAAAGGACCCAAGCAAAACGCACAGACATGCTTTTAGAAAATAAAATTGTGAAAAATCATTTTTTTAGTCTTTTGACTTCACATTTTGAGTGTAGCAAGCTGAGACCTCTGGCTATGGCCTAATTGTGTCTGCTGTGTCCATAGACATACCTGAACCCTTATAGTTAGTCAGTTTATTGACATTTGAATTCTCAAACTATGTGGGAGCTGTCATGCTTTTAATTTTGGTATGTCGTTTTGGAAAAAGAACCTTAAAATGGGGGCGTTCATTAAGAGGACTGAGAACTGCAGCTGAATATACTAGAAACGGCATGAAGAAACTCAGTCTCCTGTGCATGCTCTTGCAGAGTTCTTCCATATCTGCATCTAGGTCCCTGTCTCCATTACAACACACTAAGGTAAACAAGAATAGGCATATAATAATCATTTTCCTTTCAAAAGCCTGCCTTAGAAAAGGCAATGCTGTTAACCCTTTAGGCGCCAGAGTCGCAAATTTGCGACACACCGCGGTACTGAACAAAACAGCTGTTTTCTCCCAATAGAGTGTTACATGTCGTTCATACTCCCCACCACTAGTTGGCAGACATCCTATACTTAGACCTTAGCTCATACAAACGTCTTGCTTCAATGCAAAATGTTCGAGGAAGTCCCATGCAAACTGTGGGGTGAGAGAGCGGAGACAGTGCGCCAGGAAGCCATTTTGCTGAAGGGGTATTGCTGGATTCAGAAGTTATTGAGACGAAATAAACGACAATGGCATGCAAAAAGTTGACACTTAGGGAAGTGATTGAGCTCCTATTCGGTGATTCTGATTCTGAAGTGGAAAATCTAGCTTTGGGAGATGACGGTCGGTTGATTAGTGAGCTTGCTAGTCGCGGTGCGTCTTTGCATAGCAATGGCGGTGCCGCGCAGAGCGAGGAAAACGCACAAGCACTAACACACGATCCTTTGCCCAGTAAGTGGGAATGGAAATGATACACAAACTCGTAGTATCAGTAGGGAAGCGAATGGATGTGGTAGAAGTAGCGGGGGTGGTGAGAATACCGCTGGGTGTCAGCGTTAGTTTTCACTCTTTCCACCGCGACGGTCACGTAGCCTCCATCCGCGGCAGCGGTGCAGCTATGCGCCGCAGCAGTGTTCACGAAGCACAAAGCACACACGAGTCCAACTCTTCTCACAACACTAGAGGAGATAGCAGGGGGAGACGTGGGGAAAGTGTTCGTAGAAAGGCTGATGGGTGTCGTAGGGGCAACAGGGGAAGGCAGAACAGGGCTGGAAATGATGATGATAATGGTAATGGTGGCTGGGCTTACTTGAGAGATGAAGAATATGGATAAAGCCCTTTGATGAGCAAATTGGATATCGTGGTGACAGAAAGCTAAGCAATGATTCAAGGTCTATAGTTTTTTTGTCCCTCTTTCTGACTGATGATTTCTGGTATCTTATAACAATGGAGACAATGCTCATCAGTATTTAGGCTGACATGAACTAATTCCAAGTTCACGGTTCCATGAATGGTATGATGTAAATGTAAATATATATATATATATATATATATATATATATATATATATATATATATATATATATAGTTCTTATTGTCTCTATGCCTTGCAATGAGAGGCTCCACACTCTACAAATATTACAAACTTTTATCTGGATAGATGGGCACAGATAAGGCCTCTGCAGCTAAAAGACGCCTACTGTTATTATTATCATATAATAATAATAATAATAATAATAATAATAATAATAATAATAATTATTATTATAATTATAATAATAATAAAGAAGAAGAGAAGAGAAAACTAGAAAAAGGGAAGAAAAAAGTGTCCTCCGATGGGGGGGGGGTGGTGGGTAAAAAAACGCATACTGTTTACATGAGTTTTGTGGTGTACTAATAGTTCTAATTTACGACTGTTGGCTTACAATTTACTTTTTCCCTGTTCATTTGATGTGTGGACAACATAACAAATGGATGGAGGGGATGAATCTGATGAAATAGGTTCAACTCTCTTTCAAAATACCAGGTATTTCATGGAAATTACATAATCCAATATGGCCGCCACCATATGACGTCATAATATGCAAATTAGATGGGAAAAATTACTCCCTTCATAAACTTTAGGTCATTCTCAATATTTGTCTCATTTACACTTTGTCTCTATCTCAAACTACATTCAAGCCAGAGCCTTCTGAAATTTAGATGTCAAAATCTAGTATTTTTTAAAATAAAACCCGGCGCCTAAAGGGTTAAGCTAGCCACAAATTTGGTCTCATCTGCTGTAGCCACATACATGATAAACTAGCTTTACTGCCTCCTCTACAGTTGTGCTACAAGCAAGACACATTCTGCTATGACCTTCTGTCCCAGCATTGCAGTCTTAACCAACGAGTGAGCCACCTCTATCCTTTTTTCTGCCTAGAGACAACAGCTGTTACGATAAATCTGTTTTAATGTTTTCAGGAACTAACCTTTCATTTTTTAAACGAATCTAATAGAAAAAATTAGGCCAATTTAGAACTGGAAGATAACAGTCAAATTAGATATAATATGTAAATGCTGTTATTTTTGGGCCTTCTCTGAAGGCCTAAGAAGGACCCAAGTGTTCCCCTTTGCATGGCCATTGAACATTGTGGTTTTGAGTTATGTTTGTAAGAAATAAGAAATACATAGTTTCAATTGTGTTTTTTCAAACATATGTGTCCAAGTTTAGAATGAAGCTTCAAGTTTAATATGTAAGTAAATCATAAATCCATCCCTACTACTATTACTCAGAAGAAGTAGAGTTTTGTCAGTTACTGTCATTAAGTAATTTTAATTCATATCATCCCCTCACAGAGCTACATCCCCTACACAAATGCTAACATATATAACAACTTGCTGTAGTAACGCAATACAGTGAGGAAAAACAAAGGCAGGAGGCTAAATGAGTCTGTGGAGTGGAGAGACATGGTAAACACAGGTTTCTATTCTACAGTCAGAACTGCAGGTTCTTTTGGTATTATAAACATAGTAATAGTGTAGCTTAATAATGAACATTATCTTATCACACATCTTGGTGATTTAATTGTCATGGTGAAAATGGTGTGATGTGACAAAAGTTACATTTAGAACTTTCTAGAAATATAAAATGAAGCAATTTTTTAAGGCCTTTAATTGTGAGCATCATTTTAACCTCATACAAATATTTCTCTGTATGCTCTGCAGCTAAAAGTGTTTGTCATACAGAAGACCTGTAACTTCCAGTTCATTTCATAGTATCGCTCATCTGAGCAAGATTGTATCTTTTTATTGAAGAGTGTCTTTAGAGTCTCTTTTGCAAATTTCCAATGAAACCTACCTGTCAATTACAGGAGTTGCCTGAGTCACAAACATGACGAGATTCTTCCAGTGTTCACATTGTTTTACACTTGCCACTAGATGGCAGGGCATCATCTAAATGAGCACATGTCAACACAATCAGTCACATGCTTGTTCGTAAGAACATGCAGCAGTCTGAAATACCATCCTTTCTTTTTGCGGTGTCATGTTTTTTTCAGTTGCTCCAACATCTGATCTGAAATCACCTCCAACTCTCAACTATACCCCCATCATCCAACTGCATCAAGCCACTGACTACCATCTCCATCTCCAACACCACGTACATTTTATTGAAATTTGGATTTGGTAAGAATTTTGTCGAACAGAAAAGTTACACAGAGTTATGAAAGATAAAAAAACCTGTTATTTTCTCACCTATGTATGTTTTAGTTGTCAAATACAAATGTTTCATTCTAAGAGAGCATTCAGACTGGAAGGCAAATAATTCCATTTTACATGAAATACCTTTTGACTAAATGACCCTTTGTCTTAAATGCTGTATAAGATTCTTGTAAAAAAAAAAAAAAAAAAAGTTGAAAAATACATTTAAGAAGTCATATCCCTTTAAATGCCTTGAACCGGAGAAATAAGATGTATTATTACATTTAAAAATAATTACATAATACATTACATTTGGCACATGTTTAGATATATTTGAAATCAAATGACGTGAACAATTTTACTCTTTCAACCTTCCTCCAATGAGTGAAGAAACGGAGCAGCAGGGTCTTAGACTAAGGGCTACTGGGAGGTCTCTTCAGATTCCTGTCTGACAGTGAGGGTCCTCCACTTTCTCTGGAGAGCTCCTTCACCTCCAACTACCACAGAGCAAGGCCTGAGCCCTGGCTACACACACACAGACACATACACACTCAATTATTCAAGACAAATTATGTACACTGGGGGGATGCTTCGACCCCTACGTGGGGTGGAGGGGTAACATTTAACTCATTGTTGCCCCTTAATCCTCACATCCACCCTTCCTGTGACCCCCGCAGCCAGGCCCCCTAACCCCACCCCTTCACTACCACCCTACGATAAATATGAGTCTATATTTCACTCCCAGTAGTTATGTTTTTGAGGTCTTGGTTGAAGTTTTGTCAACATCTTCCTGCAAATTTGTTTAAATTTTCTGATTGTTTAAATACAAATTTTGATTTTTGGCAGTTGCCCCAAGCCTCTTTGTTTTGTTCACATGAACATTTATTTTTGTTGATTAGAACCTGTTTCAATATTGAACTTCTTCTCATCCATTCTGTCACAATTTCTTTTATATATTTGTTATGTGTCTGACCATATGGCTAACACAAGAGGAGGGAGGAGCAAGGAAAAATACATATACTTATACATATACATTGTACTTAATTCCTGTTGAGATGACAATGAGAGCTGATTAGGACAGTCTGTATGGTCCCTTTCTGACACACTTCCTTTTATCTGTTCATAACATTGTTATATATATAATGATAATGTCATTTTTGTCGTAATTCCCTAAGCAGCTTGAGGACAGACGCTGCTCGTCAGTCTGGTGGTATGGCTGTGAATTTAGAAGCTTCACAAAGGTACAAAGCAGTCCTTAGTAAGCGTCTGGCTTGGTAAAATTAAAACTTAACAAAGGACATGACCACTGAGGAGACAGAACAGACTTACTGATTACATCCACCTATTACACAAGTTTCTCCCTGTCAATAAATATAGGTTAGGACATACATGTATGTTACAATTAAGGAATGAGAGGGATGTGATACCAAAAGGAAGTGGTGTAGTGTGGAGAGAGAAAAAGGAGTGCAAGGTACAAGCTTCATTTCATCATTCTACAAGACAACACAGGGCTGAAAATTAAAATGAACTGGAGCACACAGAACATTTGCAAAGGCTGACTAGTGGCAGTAAAAGTACAATAAAGATTACAGTTTGACCATGATTAAACTCTACAGCTCCTCAATACACGAGAAGAACTCATATTTGATTGACAGCTAGCGCTATCATTGCTAATAATAATAATATGATATTTGTGTCCGTACACACACACACACGAATATGTGTGTGTATATATAAATTTGTGTATATCATGTTTCCACAAGAACTCATACCTCTCAAGTCAAATGAGTTGTCAAAAAGTCTCATAAAAAAAGCTATGAGACTGAACCAAACAGTGAACTGGAGGGTCATCAAACCAGAGCATGAGCTAAACTCTGACCTGCAGTGTCTCCTTTTATATTAACACATAATATTAGATATTTATTAGTGCAGCTAGGATCTATTAGTATTGCAGAATATCCTTTTTTTTAAAAAACAAAACAAAACACTTGGACAGTGTTTCGAGTGTCATGTACAGTATGTTGAAGTAGCCTCGTAGTTGTAGCAATGTCAGTATGTCATCAACAACTGATGTCACACTGATGAAGATGTTTTCTGCTCACAGGTTTGTTCAAAACTTCATTACTTTGGTGCATTACATAATTAGGATTATTGGAGTCTTGACTGTGAGAGGCATCTTTTTATTTTCATGGTTTACTTACTATGTATATATATATATATATATATATATATATATATATATATATATATATATATATATGTATATATATATATATGTATATGTATATATATATATATATATATATATATATATATATATATATATATATATATATATAATATATGTATATATATATATATATATATATATATATATATATATATATATATATATATATATATATATATATATATATATATATATACATTAGGGCCGGGACTTTAACGCGTTAATTACGATTAATTAATCACACAAAAAATAACGCGTTAAAAAAATTAACGCATTTTAATCGCACTAATTTTTGCACCGCGGAACGTTTCTCACTGGATGAGTTTCAGGCGTACCGATTATACTGGAGCACCAACAAACGTTCATGCATGGCGTTCAGTTGGGCAGTAACTACTACTACAAGTAGTGGCGTAACGTCGCTACAAGTAGCGGCGTTACTAGTTTAACTACATTTCTCAGTAGCGTGGTGGTAGCGTCGTTACTTTCTGAATGAAATAGCTTTTCAGTAGCTTAGCTCTTTTATTGACAAAGTAGCGCGGTAGCGTCCACACAAGCTACATTTTTATGAACACCTCTGAAGTTCAGCGCAGCGGAGCTTTCTGTTGCGGTCTGAAATGAAGTCGGCGATGCCACCGCCACACATGGCCGTGTATGTGGAGCCGACAGAAGCACTTCCGTATGACGGTGACACCACGGACTAATCCTTGCATACAACGTCTCTGCTGCACGGGAATACAGACAGGTCAGCTTCAGTGAGTTACGTTACTTGATGGAAAGATGGCAGAGGGTGAGGAGGACGGAGACGAGTTGATCCCGAGGGATGCAAAAGACAACCTTGAATAATAAACAAATACAGTAACAGAGAAACATTACTCTGAATTGTTACTTTTGTAATTTTTAACCAGCACAGGATACAGCAAAAATGCAATTTCTACAAAACCAAAGTATGGTGATTAGTCAAAATGATTAGCTTAAAATGTATGTAGATATAGCTACTACTACAGAGTGGGCCTAATAAAAATACCACTTTTGAAACTGCCAGTTATATGAGACACTGGTTGATGGATAGAGTACTTTATTAATCTCAAAGGGAAATTAAAGTGTTACAGCCACTTGACATAAATCAAAATCCAAAAACAATGAGGTAGGTAAAAGAAACAAATACAATTAAAGGCTGAATTATATACAATAACTAAATAGACTAACTCAAATATCAAATATAAATTATAAAGCTGAAACTAGAAGACTAGAGAACCTTAACGAAAACGACAACTATAATATGCTATTTGCTGTTTAATTATGTTAATATGCTACAGTGTAGGACACTGTCCATTAGTGTAAGTCAGGTGGATATTGCTGTGGTAGCAAGGTGAATGTCTGTCCATGGATGTTAGAATTAAGTGTGCATTGATAGTTGAATAATAAAATAAACAAAATAGTGAAAGCACAAATTATTGTTTAATAAACATTTGAACGTAACATTTTTGCCTGCTTATCTGTCTGATTGATAATTTTATTGATCACTGAGATAGCTTTGACTTGGAATGAAGTTGTTCCAATATAAAAAAAAAATAACTTTGATGTAGTTAAGCTACTTTTGCCATTTTGCTGTAGCTTAGCTTGCTACATTTCTCTGGGGAGTAGCTTTGGTGTAGTGAAGCTTAATTTAATGTAGAGTAACTTGTAGCTTAGCTCACTACTTTTTTCGATTAGCTTGCCCAACACTGCGTTCATGACTTCAGACAACAACAATGAAAGAAGAAGCAGATGAGACCGCTCTGGTTGGCCCCGTGGATGGGAAATTTTGTTTTAAAAAGCGGACCGATGGCAGCGTAGATAAGAGCACGGTTGTGTGCAAATTATGCAAGAAGGAGTTTGCGTATCACCGCAGCATATCAAGCCTCAAGTATCACCTA
>NC_044190.1:2482036-2504536 GCF_900880675.1 Sparus aurata | reverse complement strand
TGATACATCAAGGTTTAGGGGCTCGGATACAATTTAGGGATGATACAGTTTTAACACAGGAAGATTCAGTACGATTCAGTGTGATTCACTGCGATTTGATGCTATACAATGCAGTCTAATACAGTTCTTAACATTTGTTTCATTTAGTAATACATTTTCCATTATAAGTCAAAATAAGCTATTTCTATATATACTTCCTGAATGACCAGGGAAACCCAAGTATTTAATAGCTGTTCTACAGTCCTCCCAAAGACTTCCAAACTTTAGACTTAATGGTGCACTGTACCATGTCAGCATTGCCAGATAGGTTGTTTTTGTATCTAAATCGCAAGTGTGGTTCCAATAGCAACAGAGGCAATGTAATAATGTAACACGAGAGTCTTGCTCTGAACTTTAACCATAAACAAGATTTGGGGACACTGTGCAGAATTAACAGCTAATCTATGCCTCAATCAATAATTAACCTTAAAATTGCCATGGACCGATTTATAGTACATTTATATCGATGCAGTGCCTGCACATCAATGTACTCACATCTCTTTAATGTTAGAAAAATATTATTGATTTAAAATACCATTAATGTACCCCATAACTGAATAGCTCATTCAACACTTTGATTCAGCAAGGAGAAGCAAAAAACTCAAACTCTGTGTTAAAAATGTATCATTTTTTAAATCTCACCACTGCAACCTCTTTTCATAATGGCACAAAACAATGAAAGACAGCCTTTTTAGATCCTTTATTTAAGTACAAACAATTAAAAAAAGGAAAGTGTTGCAATCAAAATTTTCACTCAAATTGAAACACGTCTTAGGGCAGTGGTTCTCAATTATTTTTTGTCATGCCCCCCCTAGAGGACAGAATTTTTTCACCCCCCCTCAAATTGAAATACTATTGAGAATCTGATAATATTTATTTATTTATCTGTATAAACCACTGTATGAGTTGCAGCATTCTGCATACAATCACCTGATTATCAAAATGGTTTCATGCTGTCCGCTGCCAGAGTTTTTAGGTATAAAACACAAACAGGTCTTTCCTCATTTCCGACCGTGTTCACAGTAAACCCAAGGTCTATGTAGGCATCATCAAATTTACTAGGGGTGGAAAAAAATAATCGATTCTTAGATGAATCGCGATTCGGACGTGAATGATTCTGAATCGATTCACAAATGTCAAATATCGATTTTCTACATGTTAATTGACAACGTAATGTTGACGGAACGCAGGAGGCGGAACTCAGAAGTGCGGAAGTGCAGCGCCTGGACAGTTGACGGCGTGCACACAACAAAAAACATGGGATGTGTCGTGAATGTCTGTACTCACAAGCAACTCATGGGTGGAACGTCTGAGGCATTTGTTCACGCTGAGCGGCTCGAGAGCAGTGTGGAGACCGCTGTTAGCTGTTAGCTGTTAGCTGTGGCGTTGAGTGCGCAGCGTCCAGGTTAACTTGCGACACCTGTAACTATCGGGTATTTCTGTCTTTCCGCCGTGTGTTCAAATGGTTACTTAAAGCCATCATTCCCAGCCGCATACATCGTTATTAAGCTGAATCCAAGTCGATGTAAAAACTGTACACTGTCAAACAGCCCACACAGTATGTTGAAATCCAGCCCGAACTCAGCGTGAGGTCAGTCAGCTGTGGCAAAGTGTGAGACGTCCAGATCAACCTGTGATACAAACACCTGTATCGACCGTCGACCAGCTGCAGCTGTATTAATGTACTACATGTATGCTGCTACAGGCAGTGTTGGGAAAGTTCACTTTCTACATGAACTAGTTCAAAGTTCAGTTCACAAACTTTAAAATGAACTAGTTCAGTTCATATTTCATAATTCAAAATTTTGAACTAAGTTCACAGTTCCAAAAATGAACTAGTTCATAGTTCTTTTTTTTTTTTCAATATGTTGATGCAAGCTATTATTTTTCATATTATTGCCACAGCCCATATAGAACCACAGATGCTATTATTTTATCAGTTTAAACACTGAAACTGCAGCTCTCCCACAATATTCTGCAAAACCAGGTTGTCCAGCTGCGGCTGGGAGATGAAGACAACAGAGCAGCTACTGTACACCATTAATGCAATTTGGGTGGTAGAGGATCTGTTTTGGCTCACCGTTGCCGTGTCTTTTGATTTTTTTATTCACTTGCACATACCTTGAAAGGCTCGCCGGGTGCTTTAGTTCAATGTGCCGTTTCAGGTTTGCGGTACAGGATAGAGTACAAATTCAAAATTTAAAATAAAATACATAAATAAGTAAATAAATAATTTTAAAAAAGAAGAAGAAAGGGAAAAATAAAATGATAAATAAATAGATAGTTCAGACAGTGGCTTAAGGGAAAAACTTTTCATTATGACTCAGTAAGGTATTGTATTGTTTGTGAATAAAACATTTTGCATAGGATAACAAAGTTTATCATGTGTTCAAGAGCATTATTTTCTGGGTTAACATAACCCTAACATAGCAAATAACATGTTTAAGGGTAAGGGAATGGACAGAGTTAGCAGCATAAAAAAAATGAGATCTGACGACATCACTCCAAAATTTTTTAAGATATATCCCAATAAAAAAACAGCTGTGTAGCCTCCATTTGTCTTTTCCTCCATGCTTAGCACATTGATGACGCATGCAGCGGTACCACTCTGTGGAGACTGGTGTTGCCGGTGTTCTGTCCGTTCAGGATGAATTAATCTGTGTTCGTTTGGTAATGCCTTACTGCATGTTTGGTATGCAGCTGTTTCTGTCTGAAATAGTTAAGTTTAGTTTTGATCGAAAGTCAAGTGTATTGCACAAACCTCTTGTCCTGCGTCCTTTTAATACACAACAGCCAGATTGGGTGTTTTTCCGCTATATATAAAGGCCTGTTCACGGTGTGTTTTAGCCGGTTTTCGCCTGGGAGGCTCGATGGAAATCTGGCACTGTCTTGAACGAAATTAAACTGTGAGAACGCGCCGTTCACAAACGCCAGAATGAACGCGTTCACAATAACGTTCATCAGGCAGAATACAGTACGTTCAGTTCACGTTCGCCCAAAATATGAACGAGTTCATGAACGATTGTTCATTGAACGTGTTCAGGCACAACACTGGCTACAGGAACACTTTTCTTTTCCTTTTGGTTCTTTGCAAAGCTGGATGTTTGCTAGCAAATGTAACCTTCCAGTTGACTTGCCACATTTCTTTCATCTGTTTTATTAATTAAATATATTGGAAGTAAAATAAGTATGGATCATTACAAATACTTTGCTTTGAAAGTACCAAGTAGTCACACAGTGAGAAAAAAATAGGAAGTGATTAGCAAACTCAGATTTTATTTATTTATTTTTTTAAATCGTGCATGGAAATGTACATAAAAAACTTGCTGCATCAAGATGCATCGAGAATGGATTTAGAATCGAATCACTGACCTCTGAATCTGAATCAAATCAAATTGTGAGGTGCCAAGAGATTCCCACTCCTAATATTTACTGCTCCATAATTCCCGACCGAAGGATTAGCAGAAGAGCTTGTGTTTGTCTCTTTTTTTTAGATTTGTGTGCTGGTGTCAACACAGAGTGTTTTCATAGAGATGGGATTTATGGCTCTTTGAGGGGAGCCGGATCTTGGTGAGTCGTTCCTTTCAAAGAGCCGTTCAAAAAACTGGCTCATTTGACTGATTTTTATATTTAGTAAGTATTAAGAAGCCAGCCTGGTGGTAACTCATTTTATCTTGGAAATAATCACTGGGAGGTATGGTGGGGTGAGATTTGGAACAAAATAATACAAAATTAGATATCCCACCAACATCTGAGTTTGACTTGTTCTGAAATATTGATTATAACCTCATTTGACATGTGTGGACTAGATTTTAAAGTCTGATCTGGATTCATTGTAAATATTCAACAAGGTTGCGCCATATCACTCTGCTTTGACAGTGACATAACTATTTTGGATTTACCCTTTTTACAAATTGTTTGTATGTGTGTAAAGCTACCATGACTTGTTATTCATGCAACACTGTGACCTTAACACTTACAAATAAACATCAAAAAACAAAGCGGGCTACAATGAATTTCCTTGCAAAACAGCTTTTAGTGCAAACATTTCCACACAATTTTACACTACTGTAATAAAGGCTTATTATAAGATTAAACATTTCACAAGAATATTTTGATAGAAAAACAAAACACACTTTACAAAAAAATATTTCAAGTATTAGAAAAATAGATAAAACTAGAACAAATAAGAGGAAAATATTTACATACAGCCCACTATTACTACTAATATAAAATCTGCCTATACTGGTAGACTGTCCTGGGGTGCATTTTGCTGCTTTGTAAAAAAAAATTCCTGAACTGTCCTTGGGTGAATAGCAGCCTACACCTGAGCATCAGTGCAAATTCTATACAGTTATCATTTTTGTTGCGAGTGCTCTGCTCTCCGAGGCAGGGGCAGTCACCTGTTTCTGTTTTGTTTTTTTTACGCAAAGGCAGCATGCACAACTCAGGTGGCGTCATGCTACATTTGCATATCTAATAAGCACCGTGCAGCTCGGCTGAGCTCCTCCCCATGTAACTTCTCTGACTCACACAGGGGAGGAGCTAAGGAGGAGCACACAGTGATATAAAAAAACAAAAAAATAGAATTGGGTCAATAGAACGGTCAATCAATAGAATCGGTTAGTTCGTGAACGTCACAACACTAAAAATTCAGCTGCGTCCAGCTCCAGGATCTACTGGACTGCCGGAGCTGGACGGAAAATACACGCAGTGCAGCGGACCTGGTGGGAGTTAACACATAGACTAAAATTAAAGTAAAACCTATCAGCGCCGCTCGCGTGACGTAGACGTAATGCAGCGGACACGTATCCAGTGGAAATAGACCTTTGCGTCCTGCCCTGCCTCTCATGCCCCACCATTTGAGAACCACTGTCTTAGGGCAACACTTATTATTAAGCTTCTGAGACTAAAAGTTCAAGTGAAACTCTCGCCAAAAAGCAACCAAGGCTTTATTTGCGACCTTTAACTCACTCAAGTGGTTGTGTTGATAGAAATCACCGCGATGGTCAGCCCTCCCGACCGAGACTTTGGTGAATTTTCCCCCAGAAAACAGCCTCCGTCCCTGCAAGTGACAGAGTCATGCAGCGACCTGTTTACTGATGGCGATTATGTAATTATGTAATTTAGCACGAAAAACGTAACTCTTTCACCTTCCAGGATGTTTATGGGGCCGGGTTCTCAATCACTACACATTATAAATGGTCCGCGGGTTTAGATTAACAGGGGGGACACCTGGGAAACACCCCGATGTCATCATCATGACATGTACCGTCACGTCTCTTTGGGAGCGGCAGCGCAGCTTTCTGTGTGAATTACACGGCGGTTCGTCTTTATTCCAGCGGTGCTTGGCTCTGTGTGAATGACCAACGGCGGAGAATTGACAAACTGCCGTGGCGTTAATGCAGCGTCTCTGTGTGAGAGGGGCTATTCTCAGCCTTTGCAGGTACTACCACTTCCTGTTTGGGACGACTCGTCGATGCAAATTATTTGTGTCGACAAATTTATGTGGTCGATTACGTCAACTTTTTTTTTTTTTTTATAAGTTTATTTGAAAACAGGGACAGTGCACATTAATAACATTGCTGTAAATGCGCCAGAATTAGCCAAGAGGCTATTTTTCATCTGTAGTCCCTAGACAGATGTTAAAGTCACCCTGCTCTACCTGCAGCCATCTTGCCACTAAGTCGACGCGTCGTCCCATCCCTATTTAGATGCTTTTAAATGCTCAGATTATACCATAGCATGAGAAATACTTTTATTGTTAGATAATAAGACAGTCACAAGCACTAATAAGAAACTTGTTGATAGCTTATAGACACTTGAGTATCACTACTGGGTGACAACAATAGCACGGACTGAAAAGCACAACTTTACACAGAGTTTAGGCAAAGTAAAAGTCTTTAATTAGATCAGGTTCGGTATATGGAAGGTCAGTCACCAAAGGCAAACAAATCTGGCAGGGGTTTGGCAGAGACAAGGTTGAGGAAAAACAGGCAGAAGTAATAGTTGGGGGCCTTAAGCACATAAATAGGTCATTTCGCGCAAATTCATCTGAAAGCACCAAATTTGGCACAGATGTAGCTCAGGTCATACTGAAATAGTTTAGCTAGGGCGCCGGAGCCAGCGACCCTCGGCGCCAAGATGGCGGCCAAATCCAATATGGGCGCTGCCGGAAAAGGGTTCCGACTATAACTTTTGAACCACATGAGCTGCAAATACAAACTTGATGTCTTTTTCAGCATAATTGATCATAGGAAACACATAGGAATATTAATATTTATGACCCGGTGCATCTGGACCCCTTAAACCTCCAATTCCAATATGGCGCCTGTCCAAAAAAAGCAGTTTTGACTGTAGTATGGGCCTTACACCCCATTGTTTGCGCCAATTCATCTACAAGCACCAAATTTGGCCCGGATGCTGCTGAGGGCATACTGAAATCATTTAGCCAGGGCGCCCAAACCAATGGTCCCCGAGACCAAGATGGCCGCTGCCTGAAAGGGATTCGGCCATAGCTTTTGAGCCAGATGAGATACAAATACAATCTTGATGTCTATTTGACCTTTTTTGACCATAGGAAACCCACTGGAATACTTACATGTATGATTAGGTATATCAGGACCCCCCGAATTCTCTAAATTCAATATGGCAACTGTCCAAAAAAGGGTTTTGGCTACACATTTTTAACCAAATGCGCTACAAATGAGAATGTAGTGTCTATTTTATGTTTATTGACCACAGGAAGTCCATTGGCATATTTATATTTATGCTTGTGTATTCTTTTCAAGACTTTGATTAAAAATCATTTTTTTACCACAACTTTGAAGGTGTTCCTCAATGTTGATTCGTTTCCTCATAAAAGTGAAATGCTTTCAGCGTACCACAGGTGAATACATTTCAAAATGTAATCATATAAGAAAGAATAAGACACAATTATTTTTGCAAGGCAATATTTATATTATGTCAAATTGTTAGAAGAATAATATAGTCAGTTTGTCTAAAACTCTTAAAAGCTTGCTTAGCATAACAAAAACAGCACTAACATAAAACAACAGTGAATTCTCGTGGTTGAATTCTCAGCAAGAGCTGTGGTTCCAGCCACGTTGATGAAGCTAGACATCACCTTTGCTAGAATGGTACCAAGTCTTTTGAGAACCTGCCTCCCACCCAAGCTGCACTGATTCAGCACATTAAAAGAGCACTGCTGCAGGCCAGCTTCTACTGGAATCAGGTAACCGCTGTCCAGCAAGATATCCCAGATTTCGATGCATGGGGATGGTATCGGGACTCTACGAGCAAGACTTGGGATCCTTACTGGACTAATCTCAGAGACGCCAGTAAAGCCTGCACCATTCTTCTCCACTGTGGCTGCAAGAAAGCATGTATAGGGCACTGCAAGTGCTGTAAAGCCCGAGTTTGTTGAACTTCTATATGTGCATGTGAGGGTGCTTGTACAAACAATGATGGTGGAGACGATTTGTGATCCGGTGATTGTGAGTGAGAATGACAATTCATGAGAGAGACCATGAGAATTCAACTGTTTTTTATGTAATTGCTGTTTTTTTGTTATGCTAAGCAAACCTCTAAGAGTTTTGGACAAATCAACTATATTATTCTTTTAACAATTTGACATAATATAAATATTACCTTGCAATAATAAGTGTGTCTTATTCTTTCTTATATGATTACACATTAAAATGTATTCACCTGTGGTATACTGAAAGCATTTTAATTTGATAAGGAAATGAATCAACATTCAATCAATCAATCTTTATCAATCAATCCAGCCACCGGGGCCGAAACCGTCCATGGGACAGCACCCCCAGCGGCGACCAGAGACAACTCCCAGTCTGGCAGGCCCCCATGAGGAAACACTGGAGATTAAAAACTGACAGACTAAAACAGTATAATAAAGCAATAAGCATAGAGGCTAAAAACATGAGGGACTAAAACATAAAAGCATAGAGGCTAAAAACACGAGGGACAAAAACATAAAAGCAAAAAGGCTAAAAACACGAGAGACTAAAACATAAAAGCATAGAGGCTAAAAATGTGAGAGATTAAAACAGTAAAAAAGGATAAAACATACAAGTGCTCTGATGAGCACAGCACAAAAGGAATTAAAAGGAATTTTAAAATCAATTAAAAGCCTGGTAAAAAAAAAGGTGGGTCTTGAGCCTCTTTTTAAAAACCTCAACAGTCTCCGCAAACCCTGACATTCTCCGGCAGGCTGTTCCACAATTTAGGGCTCTAATGACTGAAAGCTGCCTCCCCGTGTTTTTTTTTAACTAACCTGTAGTATGGTTAAAAGGCCAGTGCCGGAGGACCTCAGGGTCAGCGGGGACTGATAGAGTAAAAGCAGGTCAGATAAGTTAGAAGGCCAAAGATCGTTAAGACACTTAAAAACTAATGAAAGAACCTTAAAATCAATCCTGAAACGCACGGGGAGCCAATGTAGCGACTTTAAAACCGGTGTAATGTGCTCCCGCCATCTAGTCCTCATCAGCACTCGTGCAGCTGAGTTTTGTGATAATTGTAAATTTGAGATACTCTTCTTGGGAAGGCCAGAGAGCAGGGCATTACAGTGGTCTAAGCGACTAGAGATAAACGGGTGGACTCTGGCTATATTCTTAAGATGGTAAAAATCTCTTTGTTATATTTTTATATGTGTGGAATAAAACAGAGTCAAAAATCACACCCAGATTTTTTACAGATTGGGATGGTTTAAAATCCTGTAACTTTGGTAGAAGTTTTCTCTTTCTGGCCTTCAGGACCAATGACTAAAACCTCTGTTTTGTCCTGGTTGAGCTGTAGGAAATTTGCTGCCATCCATGTATTGATATCTAAAATGCATTTAGAAAGGACATCAATAGGCCCTGTGTCATCAGGAGACATGGCGATGTACAGTTGCGTATCGTCAGCATAACAATGATAGCTGATGCCGTGCCTCCTGTAGACGTCCCCAAGTGGAAGCATGTAAGATTAAAAAGAGCTGGACCTAAGATTGACCCTTGGGGAACCCCACACTTTATTTAGTGGGTTTCTGAGGAACATGTACCCATACTTACAAAGAAGTGTCGATCTGTGAGGTAAGAGAAGAACCAGTTAAGAACAGTACCAGAGAGGCCGACCAGGTTCTTCAGTCTATTTAATAAACTGTGATGGTCTATTGTATAAAAGGCGGCGGTTAGATCCAGTAACACCAAGACTGTGAGTTTATGGTTATCTAAGTTGCACCTGATGTCGTTTACAATCTTTAAAAGGGCTGTCTCTACTGTGGTTCGTCCTAAAACCAGACTGATACTTCACGATTAAAAAGTTATTTAAACAAGTTTCCAAAAATGTTACTTAAAAATGGTAAGTTGGATACAGGCCAATAATTATCAAAGATGTTGGGATCTAGGTTGCTCTTCTTCAGGAGGGGCTTCACCACCGCCGTTTTAAAGGAGACGTGGAAGACACCCGTCTGAAGAGAGCAATTCACCATGTATAACAGCTGATCATCAAAGAATCCACAAAGTGTTTTAAAAAAACGGTGAGGGAATTGGGTCTAATAGGCAGGTTGTGGGCTTTACTTGGTAGAAGTGACCAAGTGACCAAGTGTCAATTGACCAAGTGTCCTCGTATTAACCAGGGCAAAACTCTCTAGTGTTTCCTTGGGTAAAATCAATGACCCAGGTGTGTCGACATTTAAAATCTGGTGAGGTAAAAGACTTGTTCTGATGTTATTGATTTTACTTCTGAAGCGGTCTGCAAAGTCCTCGCAAAGGGCGTCAGTTGGTGTTTTGGAGGATCTATTAAACTTGAGAATAACCTTCAAAGTTGTGGTAAAAAAATGGATTTTCAACCACAGTTTTGAAAAGAATACAGGTTTCAGACTTACACAAGCATAAATATAAATATGCCAATGGACTTCCTGTGGTCAATAAACATAAAATAGACACCACACATCTTTGTAGCGCATTAGGTTAAATATTTGTAGCCAAAACCCTTTTTCAGACAGTGGCCATATTGAATTTAGGGAATTTGGGGGGTCCTGATATACCCAATCATAAATGTAAGTATTCCAGTGGGTTTCCTATGGTCAAAAAAGGTAAAATAGACGTCAAGTTTGTATTTGTATCTCATCTGACTCAAAGCTATGGCCGAATCCCTTTCAGGCAGCGGCCATATTGGATTTGGCCGCCATCTTGGTCTCAGGGACCATTGGCTTGGGCGCCCTGGCTAAATGATTTCAGTATGCCCTCAGCTACATCTGTGCCAAATTTGGTGCTTGTAGATGAATTGGCGCAAACAATGGGGTGTAAGGCCCATGCTACAGCCAAAACTTCTTTTTTGGACAGCGGCCATATTGGAATTGGAGGATTAAGGGGTCCAGATGCATCGGGTCATAAATATTAACATTCCAATGTGTTTCCCATGATCAATTCAGCTGAAAAAGATATCAAGTTTGTATTTGTAGCTCATGTGGTTCAAAAGTTATAGTCGGAACCCTTTTCGGGCTGCAGCCATATTGGATTTGGCCGCCATCTTGGCCCCGAGGGTCACTGGCTTCGGCGCCCTAGCTAAATCATTTCAGTATGACCTGAGCTACATCTGTGCCAAATTTGGCGCTTTTAGATGAATTTGCGCAAAAATGTGCTTAAGGTCCCCAACTATAAAGAAAAAACAAGAATACTTAAAACAATAGGAACAAGGCTGGCAACATGAACTGGCAACAGACAGGGGAAACACAGGGACTATATATACATATACACAGAGGGAACAGGTGAAAGTAATCAGGGTGGGGGAAGACAATCATGGTAGAGGACGAACCCAGAAGGACAGGGAGAGGGGATCTGAAATGAGAGGAAAGGTAGGTATAAAAATTAGACAGTGGAAATCTATAAAACTTGAGAACCTTTATAAGATAAGTTAATTGTTTATAATAGTATTCCAAACACTTTTTTTTTAAGTTTAACTAAGTAACTAACTTACCTAACGTGTCACTGTTAGACCTTATGTAGCATTTTGTTTTTTTTGCTTCATTCAGATTAATACAGACTTTATTATGCTTATTAAGTGGTGTCTTGTCTCATATCCACCAAATTATATGTGCCCACTGCCTTCCCAGGTTCCAATCCTGCTGCTACCTTCTGTAATTATTCACCAAGTCCAGTTCATGTTGTCAAACTAATCAGTACATGTTTATGACCAGAAAGGGCTTGGTATTAATTCATTTGAAAACTAAGTGCATGCTTCAGCATCAGAAACTTGATTACCTGAATATATGAATCTCTCAAACTGAGCCTGATTTTCTGACTCTTTCTGAAGCCAGGTTTAAGAACAGCATCAGTGATTCTGAGATGACCATCGATGATAGTAATCTCTCAAAATAGTCAGGACTGGACGACAAGTGGAGTGGCCATTTATGTTAAATCTTGTTTTCCTGTGTCTGTTTTACATGCTCTTATGGTGCATAAATGTTTGGAATTCCTCACCCTTTACATTTGATTACTGAGACTGTAGAAACCAGCAAAAGTAAGCAAAATTTTGAAAGTATCCAACAGAAAATATGCCACCTCCTCCCTTCAGTGCCACACACAAAATAACAAGATAACATGTTCATTTAGATTGATTAGTTACGGAAAAAATTACGCATCACTGAACACGTTCAGTTCACATTCCACAGTAACTTTGTAAACACTCTAAAAACTCCTGGGTTATTTCTTCAACCCAATTTCTGGGTTATTTGTGTTGGGCTAAAATTATGGGTTATTTTTTCAGAGAGTAAAAATGTTCTGGGTTATAGGGATGATATTTTGTCCCAATTCCTGGGTTGATTGGATTTCTGGGTTATTTTTCAAAGACTATGTCATGATCCTATCATGGCAGCCTCGCCCTCTTCCTGGTGTTTGTGTTGTTTCCCCTGTCTGTGTTGCTCCTCCTGTGTCTCTCCCCCTGTTTGTTCTGTGTGTGTGCATGTGGGCGTGGTCTCTCTCCAACGGGCAGCAGCCAGGTGAACCTACTCGGCAATCAACCACCTATATAGCCTCTGGATTCCCTCCTGCTTGCCTGGCTTACCTCTAGATTTTGTTCTGCGCTTCTGCGTTAGCTTGTGTGGCTAATCCCTGTGTTTCTTTTCACTCACCCCAGATTGCTGTGCTTGCCTAGCAGTTTGTGTGTTGCTTCCTCACCGCCTACTCTCCAGTGTCTCCTCCACAAGGGGGTTAGGGTTCCTCCACACCGCCATTGTTCCGCGGCCGACGTCACACCACGCCGCCATCACCCTCGTCTTCACTGGTGACTACACTCACTTTCACCAACTTCCCACGTTTTAACATTAAAAGACTTGTGTTTTTTCACTATAACCTGTGGTCCAGAGTCGTGCTTTTGGGTTCAGATCCAGTACAATTCATAACAGACAAACCCATGTTCGTTCTGTCAGTCAGTCAGTCAGTTCATCCCAGAAAATTGGGTTATTCTTTTTGACCCAACTCCTGGGTTAAAAAAGGACCAACTAATTTCTGGGTTATTTCAACCCAGAAAATTGGATTGTTATTTTGACCCAGAAGTTGGGTCTTAAAGAATAACCCAATTTTCTGGGTTGAAATAACCCAGATATTAGTTGGTTGATGAGTTTTTAGTGTGTGGTAAAAGCAGATGAAGAAAACATTACTGAGAGCCCTGAAGGGAAGATGTACACTTTACAAACACTTGGTTGGAAGTGCTGACAGGAACACTGTTCTATCGAATATTTGTAGCAAGGAATTTTCACATCATCAGAGTACTTCAAGCCTAAATATCAGCTAAATGACACATAGCAGTAAACCTAGATGTCAGCTCAGTTCCTGATGCTAATAATAGCGTTAGCAACCAGGCTCGTCAGCCTGAAGAAGCATTCAGATGGAAAAGTAAGTCTACTAATGACAGATAACCCGTCAACAACAAGCGTGTCCAGACATGTGCATCACTTTTAAGTGTCCTCTGGAAATACTTCCGTTGTCTATGTTTCTAGCACTTAATTATCAGGAAGACTATTGCTGTGTCTGGGCTTTCCTTCCTCGCATCTATAATATTTAATTGTCTTCAAATATTGTGGAAACCTTGATGGCCCTTTATGAAACCATTGGTCAGGGGCTATCAGAGAAGGCAAATGATTTTCAAGACGTCTCACAAACACTTTGGCAATAACCTTAGCAGCTGTGTTTACAGCTTTTCTAAGTCCCTTTGGTACATTTCTCGAATCATCCTCGACATTTGCAAAACAGTAAGTGCATTTCTCAAAACAATTCGTACAAATAGCAAAACACCATGGACTACCTGCAAAAGCAAGTCTCTTGCTCAAAATCCTTAGTTTATCTCTCAAAAGTAAATATCTGTGTCAATGAACATTTCAGTGCTATCAGAATGGCAAGTCCTTGTGTCATTGTGTACTGATAAGAGTCAAATTGCTGAGTCATGTTGTCAATATAACAGTGTACTCTGGAGGGGTGTTCTGATGTAAACTATGGCTAAATTTCTGATGACAATTATTGTAAATTGTAAGTTAAACCTTAGTGTATGCGAGAGATTGATTACAAGAGACTGCACACGATTCACATTTACTGTTTGTACTGTACTGTAATTTGTTGACAGACCATGTCATTGCGATGCAGAAAGGAAAAGACAGCACTGCATAGCACAAAGACAAAAAAAACAAACAAACTCCATCAGCATCCTGTTGTGGGTTACAAACCTTTTCCTGATGATGTTGGAGCGATGGAAACTAACATTGTACTATCTCATACTTTGGAACAGGTACGTGCACATGATTATAGAGGGGTTGGGGCTCAAAGTCAGAAAAGGGCAGTATGTATCACATTATCATAGTACTGAGGTTTGGAAGACATGCAATTCAGCTGCAATTCTTAAAAAGCAATAAAACACTGGTTTATTATTTGGCTATTTATTGGAGGGCAAGTGCAAACTAGAAATACATGCTACACATCTAAAAATGTGACATAACCAAGAAATGACTACTGTGACTGTTAGTAGGAACAGCAAGGTTTACAACAGCAACGTCACAGTAAACTCACTATCTGAATGTTTAAGATTTGTGGCAAGATAAACAGCCTACACAGACAGCTGTCATTTTAGATTATTTTTTTTAACTCTCATTAACAAGCAGTTTGCTTAACAAGCACAAATGGGTGCTCTTCTGAAATATGACTCATATTTAAGCACGTTGAATAAGTGGAAGGCGACTTGTTAGCCTTGATGTACCAAAGCATTTGCAACTTGTTCAAAGAAATGAGTAACTGCTTTTTTGATGGGCACAAGTGGCAAAATTATGTTAAATAGATTTGAGAATGTCAATTCTGATCTGAAAAATGTACCAAAGTGACTGAAAAAAACTGTAATAACGAATGGACGATATGACCCACATTTTATGTGGGGTTTATCTGGCTTTAAAATCAGTGTTATTAAGGCATTGGCTAAAGAGGGTGATAAATGTTCTGCTTCAATTGATTCCACTAACATATCAAAGAGTGGTGGCACAAGCATCTCCTTAAAGCACTTGTAAATATCTAAGTCCATCAGGACCTGATGCTTTCCCTCCATTCATATGGGACGGCACTTCAAGCAATTCCTCCTTTGTAATGGGAGAGTCTAGCTTCTTTTTTATCTTCTTCTCTAAAACTGGAATGGAGAGCTGATCCAAAAAAAGGGTGTAAGTCATTAGTATCCAAAGACTCTGACATATAAAGGTTCATGCAATATTTTTGAAAATCTTTGTTAATTTCTATTGGATTTGTTGTTGTCCATCTTTCAGTTTCGGTCTCAGTGATAGCCCTTTCATTCTGCAGTGTTTTAATCCGCCATGCTAATGTAAGATGAGATTTATTTTTGTGTAGATCTATTTGTTTGTTGGTATATTCTGTTCCTTCATTTGGATTAGGAACTATTTAATATGGTAGTGATGGTTAAGATTGGCAGAATGATACAGTGTAAGAAAGAGGTAACGTGTCACATCGTAAAGTTCTGAGTTGTCCTACGCTGTTGGCGGTCATTGAAGTGATCAAATGAGCAGAAGAAGTCGCCCAATGTTTTCTCTTCACCCATACCCGAAACGAATTATTAAAGTCGGTGTATACCCAAGGCCATATTACACGGGTGGTAGCGGGTTTGTGGAGATTTGAGTTTTGCCGGGGATTATCAAGATAACTTCCTGCAAGTACCAGAGACCAGCGCTGCGGATGCGTCCTGCTTTCAACTTTTTTTTTCTTTGCGCCTCTTCGTGTCACCGAGGGATCACCTCCTCATGGTGCAGTTGTTCATTGCTCCTCTGGATTATGGACTTCCTAGCTCACCACAACTAAGACTGTTAAGTTACAGGCGCTCATTTGAACAATCAATATACTGTTACAGTCCAGCCTTACCTGTAATTAACCAAAGCCAGTCACAATAATTTTTGGAACAAACTGCCCTTTCATCCTCGCTCATCCCGTGCCATATCACAGTATTGTAAAGGAGATTTTCCACATATTTTCATAGGTGATGGACAAGAGGACTTTTCAAAATGGTGCGGACGTTTCAAAGTGGTGGTGGAGGCTACTCCTAATTATGATGAGGACAGTTTGACTAAACTGCTGCCCACACACCTGGGTGCTGCTGCTTTTAGTTACTGGGATAGCCTGTCTGATGCAACAAAATCTGACTATACTACAGTGAAAGAAAAACTTAAAGCTTTTTTTGGACAGACTGCTTACCTGTCCACATTTCAAAGTTATGTCAATGCACGCACTCGCCTGCCCGGTGAGGCCCTTCCAGTATTTGCTACTGAAATTAGCCATCTAGTGGAGGAAGCTTTTCCCACTTATGGACAAATGCTAAAGATGGAAAGAAATTCAGATGCGTCATTGCTGGAATTGAGTGATATCTGCAGCCGCGTTGTCATGAACATGGTGTTAAAACTCTTTGAGTCTGCTCTTAAGTTTGCACTGCACATTGAGACATTATGCTAGTAGGGTGTTTTCATCTCAAAACACACTGCAGGGTGTTTCTCGGGCTCCTGCTTGCACCTACTTTGTTTCCTTTTGCATCAACTCCCCTTCCTGCATCTTCCACCTCTCTCTGAGTCCATTCTGCTACCTCCGATGATCTCTAGAAAATGCAGAGAACACTGGAGATGCTTTCAGACAGAGTTGAGAAGTTACAGGTGGAGGTGCAACGCCAGCGACGAGACACACAACACAGCTCATCTGACTACAGAGCTCGTCAGCGGAGCCCTGCCCCTGATAGTGGACAAGGTCATAGTCAGTACTATCCTTTAGACACAAACGTCTATAGAGACTCTTCATATGATACATATTCAGCTCGAGAAAGCTACAGATCTCCAAGACGTTGACTGGGGTGACAGTAGGGATTCCCATACACGTTCTGGATCATCTGAGTGTTATGCACATGGCCACAGCCAATCACCGAGGGATTACACCAAGCATGGCTGCTCTCCTGACCAACATGAGGAAAGACATTCCTCTCGTCGGTCTCCAAGTCCTGGACAGGTGCATTTCCATTCTTCTTCTCACTTTAACAAGGTAAACTACAAGTAGTTGACAATGAGGGCCAATTGCCAGCTACCGACTCTACTCAGGCCCATAAGGACATTAAAGCCCCACCTGCTAACTTTACCAGAGACAATTTATCTTCGATCAATGTGTCAAAAAGATATGTGTCCATTGTGATTGAGGACCCTGTCGTGCGTGCTTTTGTTGACACCGGAGCAAACATTTCAGTTATCAGTGAGGATTTTAGGATGCACTAAAATGCATCCGCTGCAACTGCTCTCCACAAAAAGCCCATGGTAAAGCAGTTTGTTCCTCTCACTGGTGTCACCGGTGATCCTCTGGACTCACTTGGCTCAATCTCAGTCAATTTAAGTATTGCCCACAAGCCAATGACACATGCCCTTCAAGTTGTCAGAAACTGTACCAAACCACTAATCCTGGGCTATCTGATGTCACAGTATCCTCCAGAGTGACACTTCCCGCCATGTCAGAGATGGTCATCACTGCTAAACTTGAAGTACCACTTAAAGGACTGATGCCTCATGACTATGCAGGTGTGTTTGAACAACACTACACTATTTACTCACCTGCTGGTTTTGCATGGACTGTAGCAAAGGCTGACCAAGGTTCCATTCATGTGAAAGTAGCTAATCCCTCCAGTGAGGAAGTCATCCTTCATTGTGGCACTCAGATAGGGACGTTTCATGCCACAGCTGAAAGTAGCACAGATGAGTACAATGTGATGGACAGCTTGGATAACACAGGCATCTGAAGTTTGATATTACAGACAGAACTATCTGTACTTCTTGATGTTGCAAACCCTGATCTTACACAGGCACAACAGGAGAAACTGAGAGACACATTAAGCTCATTCACGGATGTGTTTAGTCAGCATTCATATGACTTTGGGTGGACACACCTGCTTACACAAAAAATTGCAACTACATGTGACACTCCCATCTCACAAAGAGCCTATCGTACCTCTCCTTCCATGAAAGCAGAAATCCACCGTCACGTGGAGGAGCTTTAAGCTTGGGATCTCATTGAGGACAGTACAAGCCCCTAGGCCAGCCCAGTGGTCATGGTGAAAAAGAAAGAGGGCACATACAGATTTTGTGTTGATTTCAGGAAACTAAACTCATTTACCATCACTGATGCGCATCCTCTCCCAAGAGTTGATGATAGTTTGGATGCACATCTGGCTCTCAGTTTTTCTCCACCATGGACATGTCAAGTGGATACGGGCAAGTTGAACTGGATCCTGCAGACAGACCCAAAACAGCATTTACAACAGGTGATGGTCTCTACCAGTTTAAAGTGATGCCAATGGGTCTGAAGAACTCACCACCAAATTTTCAGAGGCTAATGGAGCTTTTTCTGAGAGGTCTTCACTGGACAACATGTGTCATTTATCTTGATGACATCATTTGTATGGGACAGGACTTTGAGGATCATCTTCAAAATCTGGCAGACATTCTCACACATTCAGACCAGCAGGTCTGAAACTAAATTCAAAGAAAGAGTGAGTTTTGCAAATCTGCAGTCAACATTGTCACATTGTTTCACGTGATGGACTGGCACTGGACCCTGCCAACAGCCAGCGTATATGTGAGTGGCCTGTCCCAAGGTCGCCTACTGATGTACGAGTTTTTCTGGGATTGTGCTCTTATTACAGACGTCTTGTACACAAGTACGCATTCATTGCTCACCCTCTTCACAGATTCACACAAAAACAGGCGCCGTTTGAATGGACCTCAGAGTGCTCAACTGCATTTCAGACATTGAAAGATGCGCTCACTTCGCCTCCCATAATGGCATTTCCCAACTTTCATCAGCCATTCTTGCTCAGTACAGATGCATCTAACTATGCCATTGGTGTAGTACTCTCTCAGGTTCAAAAAGAAGAACGGGTCATAGCATATGTCAGGTCGGGGTAAAAGGGAAGACTATGGAAAGGGGAAGGTGGACCCAAATGCAGTTACACACGTGAGGCAAGTATATGGGGCACAAAAGGCGAGCTTTATTTTAAAGCTGAACATAAACAGAAGCAGGCAAAACGGGAGGCAAGAGGCAAAGTAGCAAAAGAAAGCAAGGCAAAGTAGCAACAAAAACAGCAAGACAAAGTACAAATCAAAGGCAAAGTTCAAATCAAAAATGCAAAATGCAAAACTCCAAAAACACATACCGTGGGGGAACAAGGAACAGACAGGCGGAGGCACAAGAACTGGCGCATGGACACAGACGGACGCTGACAAGAACAATGACCAGACAAGGAGTGAAGGGAACACAGAGACTAAATACACAGACACTGATGACAAGACGAGGAACAGGTGAGGTGGACCAACAGGTGAGATAACGAAGGGGAGGAGCACACGAGAACATGAAGGGAACAAAGCAATAGACAGAGGGAGCCAGAGGGAACATAGGAAAATATACAGGAGAACTTAAAGGACACATGAGGGCATGGAAAAACAAAAGACACGAGACAAAATACAAAGACATGGAAATCAAATACAAGAACCCACAAGACAACACCAGACAAGAACAACAACAAACAGATCTACAGTCATGACAGCATATGCAAGTCATGTTCTGACTCGCACAGAGAAAAAGTGGTCTACATATGACAAAGAACTTGTTTGGTCTGTCAGACACTTCAGACACTACTTGAGTTTTAATCCGTTTACAATCATCACGGATCGACCACCTCTTCTCAGTCTACGGAAACTGGATGTCACACATGACCTCCAAGGACGTCGAGGTCATTGGGCTTTGGAGTTGGATCCCTATCAGTGGACATTAACACACAAGGAGGGAAGGAAACACACCAATGCTGACACGATGTCACGGATTCCCCTCTCACACGACCTTGTGGTTCTGAACAGCTCCCCCTCTCCCGTTGAACTGGAAATAACGCCTCCAGTTTCAGAGTCGCACAATCCACCAGTGCAGCATTCTTCAGCCAACCACTCCTGTGGTTCAGACAACCAACACAGGTATGCAGCTGTTGCAGCACACACGTTCTGATCAAAGTGATGACATTGTGACTGAACAACTTTCTGACCCCATTCTCTCAGAAGTGTATAAATGGGTACAGCACAACGGACAACCTTATCTCAGACATGTAAGCGGGAAAATCCAAACAAAACTTTGGTGGCAATTCCCTAAACTTGAACTACGTAATCAACTGCTTTGTCGAAAAGCTCACACAGCACCAGGAAAGCCACTTGTGTATCAGGTGCTGAGTCCCACCAAGCTGATAACAAAGACGCTGAACATTCTGCATGGCAATCCCAGTTCAGGTCATTACAGCACTGATCACACATTCAAGAAAGCTATAACCTTGTGCTATTGGCACGGCATGAGATATAATATTGATAACTTTTGTGCTGGGCGTCATCCATGTGAAGCTTACAGGAAACCTGTGCCACAACACAGAGCTCCCCTGCAGTCCATACAGGCAGAGAGACCATTCCAGTTTGTGTGCACAGATATTGCTGAGCTCCCACTCACCTCACAATGTCATAAGTATGTTCTGGTAGTACAAGATCATTTTACAAAGTTTGTTAATGCTTTTCCTATGTCAGATCAGAAAGCTGTTACAGTAGCATAACTATGTGAGAGATATATTCCTGAACATGGACTTCCAGAAGAAGTGTTTTCAGATCAGGGACGACAGTATGAGTCAGATCTATCTCTCTCTCTCTCTCTCTCTCTCTCTCTCTCTCTCTCTCTCTCTTCTCTCTCTCTCTTTCTCTCTCCTCTCTTCTCTCTCTCTCTCTCTCCTCTTCTCTCTCTCTCTCTCTCTCTCTCTCTCTCTCTCTCTCTCTCTCTCTCTCTCTCTCTCTCTCTCTCTCTCTCTCTCTCTCTCTCTCTCTCTCTCTCTCAATTCAATTTCAATTCAATTCAATTCAATTCAATTGGCTTTATTGGCATGACTGTATACAATACAATGTTGCCAAAGCATCTTAATACAACTTATACTTATCAAAATAGACAGAATGAACAATAATATAGAATAAAACAAGTTTAAACAATAATAGATAATAAAAATAAACAATAGTAAAAGAAAAGGGCATGGAGAACAAGAGGGGCTATGGAAGGTAGGTAAGAGTAACACTGGATATAAACAGGTTGATCATTAACTAAACAGGCATGTCTGCCGGGGGGCTCACAGAGTGACGGAGCTCATGGCAGGCTGCTACATATCTCGCTGCCAGTCTACAGCAGTCCTCCCTCTCTCCCAGCAGGACCGGAAGTCTCTCTGGGTCACTTAGATTAAGGAAATCTGGGAATATTTTGATTATTTTTGTAAAGTATTTGTCTCTGAGACTCTCATATTTGTTGCAGTGAGTAAGGAAGTGCAGCTCTGTCTCTACTGCTCCCTGATCACAGTGAGAACACAACCTCTCCTCTCTGGGCAGCCAGGTGTGTCTGTGCCGGCCCACCTCCACTGCCAGGTGATGCTCACTCAGTCTGTACTTTGTCAGTGTTCTCCTCAGTTTGGTGTCAGACACTGTGGTCAGGTAGGCTGCCACAGTGTACTGTCTGTTTAGGGCTACATAGGTTTCCATTTTGTTCTGGGATTCTATTAGTTCTGTCCAATAATCTGTGTATTTTTCTTTTTCTTTAATCATAATGTGGTTGGGTCTTATGTTCTGAGGTGGTCGTGGTGTAGTGATCTGAGTGGTTGATGGTTTGCTCAGCCTCAGGGCCAGCAGGCAGAGGGGACTCCTTTGTGGGTTCGACTCCTGGCAGCATAGGGCTTTGTGAGAAAAGGAGAGTGGGTCACTTGTTTTAATATGATTCCAGAAATTTAGGGCTCGTTTTTGAATATTTAATAGTAGAGGATATTGGCCTAATTCAGCTCTGCATGCAGAGTTGGGAGCTCTTCTCTGCACCTGGAGGATACTTTTGCAGAACTCTGCATGCAGGATCTCAGTGGGATGTTTGTCCCATTTTGTCCAGTCTTGTTGAGTTTGTGGACCCCACACCTCGCTGCCATATAATGCAATGGGTTCAATGATTGATTTGAATATTTTGAGCCAGGTTCTAATTGGTAATTTGGTGTTTATTGATTTCTTAATGGTATAGAAAGCCCTTTTTGCTTTGTCTTTTAGTTCATTCACAGCCAAGTTAAAATTTCCTGTGTTTGAGATTTTTAGTCCTAAATATGTGTAATGATTAGTTTGTTCGACAGGGTTGTTTCCTATTGTGAAACTGGTGTTGTTTCTCTGTAGTCTGGACCTTTTCTGAAAGATGAGCACTTTGGTTTTGGGTTGGTTGACAGTCAGGGCCCAGGTCTGACAGTATTTTTCCAGTTGTGACAAATGTTGTTGTAACCCTTCTCTTGTGGGGGACAGCAGGACCAGGTCATCAGCATAAAGGAGACATTTAACTTCAGTGTCTTGTAGTTTCAGTCCCGGTGCAGGGGAATTCTCTATTTGTTTTGCCAATTCATTAATGTATATATTAAACAGCGTGGGGCTCAGGTTACAGCCTTGTCTTACTCCACGTTCCTGGAAGAAAGATTCTGTTTTCTTTGTTCCAATCTTAACTGAGCATTTTCCATTAGTATACATTGATTTGATCAAATCGTATACTTTTCCTCCGACACCACTTTCAATTAATTTAAAGAAAAGGCCGTTGTGCCAGATTGAATCAAAGGCTTTTTGAAAATCCACAAAGCAAGCATATATTTTTGTGTTTTGTTTTTGCACATATGTATCAATTAGAGTGTGCAGTGTAAGAATATGGTCTGTGGTTCTAAATTTAGGTAGGAATCCAATTTGACTTCTGCTTAATACATGGTGTTCTGTGATGAAATCTATAATTCGTGAATTTAGTACACTACATAAAACCTTTCCAAGACATGAGTTTATACAGATCCCACGGTAATTTTGGGGGTCTGTCTTGTCTCCACTTTTAA